>NC_083776.1:29972303-30002303 GCF_963514075.1 Conger conger | reverse complement strand
TTGGCCGGTAAAATATCTGGCAACCCTGGTGAGGAGGGGCTGTCCTTGCAGTTCATCCTGAGAGCTGGATTTATGGGGATTAACAGAATGCAGTGTGAGAGAGAGAGGCCAAGACATCCTCCTGCCCTGAGCTTGGCCTTTTGGGGCAAAGGAGGCAAAGCAGGAACGTGTTTCAATCTGCTGGTGAGGGACATCTCCCGTGTGGTCAACATCTAATTACGAAATGTATCGAAATTCACTATATCAGAGTGCGGCATTATACGCCAGGGAGTGAGCCACTGACCACACCCTGACCACTGACCACACCCTGAAAACACTTTAATTTGGTAATTTGGAGGACTACTGTAATACCTTTGAGTAGTATGCCGCCATTAGGAACCATGCCATTAATGCACATAACTTTTAGAGGACTATTCACACCTTGCGCGGGAAAAACCAAGAGGATTGGAAGACGTTGGGATATTACTCATCCATGAAGCTAGATTTACTGTAATGAGACAGGGCACATAGTCTTGCTCTCTCCCCCCCCCTCTCTCTCTAAGGATGAAAAGGAAATGTCTCCAGCACTCAGGAAGATTAATGCTAAGTTTGCAAGTGACCTTGTTGCATTTTAGGGGACGGGTGTTTTTGCACAATGTCTCTCCTCTGAGAGATAGTCGCAACTGCACTGTGTCTTTTCCCTGGAATTATTCAATCAATCAATCTTACTTTATTTTATATAGTGCTTTTGGCAATAAATTGCAACAGGGCCAATGAAAATTATGAGAGAACAAAAAAGTCAAATTACACTGAATTTATATTAACTAATTAGCCAATGAATTGAACACCTTCAGTAAGATTAGATCAGTTCAATTAGGATAAAGTGGATCAAGGACATTGATTGGGCATGAGAATGTTCATGTCAAGACACGTATCCATCAGAGAAAAAGATGCATCGCTATTGATGAAAACAAGAGGATATTATCATCTAAACTAAGAGTGCCATTTATTGCTAAACTCTTACACGGATTCAAGCTGTAACATCTGACTTCGAACAATAGTCTCAGGCATAAAGTAGGTCTCTTAAGACCCAGCTCCGATTGAGTATTGGCACAGCCTCATGGAGAATAATAGATAACTTGCACGTTAACATTTTACATAATCAAAAACTGAATGCAACTTTAATGGAATCAAAAGGAATACCAACTGCAAAGATAGTATTATAATATTGGGGGCAGTTTTTTCTTTTGTTTACATTTAATGGGTGGAATGAATGTGACCTCTACAATTCTTGAAGGACAGACCAAGATCTATGTCAAAGCTGAGAGAGTCTGTTTTGAGGGTTGATGTACAGATAATCCTCTGGTTAATACTCTGCAAATATTGATCATGTTAGTCCTCTATGGCTCATCTTGAGATGTGGAATCAAGGGAAATGGATTACTATGGGGTGGAAAAAGAAGGATGGACAAAAAAAGGAAGTAGCTTGACAGTCAGAGAAGATAACATTGTTTTGGGAGCAACACTGGTTCCATTACGTCTGCCTGTTGGAGAAGGAGGAGTCTTTTGTCTGAGCTTTTCACCTTGCGAAAGGTTGATGGAACTCGAAAGTCTTTTCATTGGATAGACCTTTGACATGAATGGCTGAGGTCAGGTTTTTCCCTCCTAATTAAGGAATCTGTGGATGTTTCAACTTGTCACAAGAGACAAATCAAACCTAACAATGATGAACAACTGCAGTCAGTTGATTGCATCAGAAGTCATATGCTGTTCTGCTCTATGACTTGGAAGGTGTGTGTGGAGTGTGTGTGTGTGTGTGTGTGTGTGTGTGTGTTGGGGGGTAGCGAGTGATACAATTGTGATATGATGATCTTAAAGGGACAATGCCGCATAATACAAGAAACTAAGGGCCAGTTTCGTAGACATTACATTACATTATTGGCATTTGGCAGACGCTCTTATCCAGAGCCACGTACAACAAAGTGCATACCCATAACCAGGGATAAGTTCGCTGAAAGACCCTAGAGGACACAGAGTAAACCAAGTCAACACTGAATGGAGATTATCCATACAAAACTAAATTTAATCCAGGACTAAACTTAATCTGTGTTCGTGAAACATGCCCTTATTCAGCTGATTGCTCAAATTGTAGGTATAGTGGGTAAGAAAAATCACTTGTGATTTATGTTTAATGAATAGTTTTCACCTGTGGATTCATTATGATTTGACTGGCACTATTTACCTCTATTTCCATTACATTTGACATTCAGATTTACCACATAACCAAATTAAAAAGTAAGACACTTTAAATACACAACTTTGAGTATATTCTGGCTCAACCCAAAATTGGTGTAAACTGCTCCATAGCTTTCTTAAAAATATAATCTGTATTTCAACAGGGTGCCCAAAGATTGTTATGGATTGGGCTAAATCAGAAATTACATGTTTTGTTATATTTGTTACTGATGCTCTGCAAAACATCAAATAATTAAAATGACGCACTCAGTGGGTAACATTACATGCCCAGGTTGGCAAACCTTCCCAATCATGCATGACCAGGACAAAACAAATATAGTTTTAGGTCTAGTTACCTCACCATTACACTAACCTTCCACTCCAGTATAAAATAAAGGATACAGTAGTACTCATTTGTAACATATGTTAACATGTCCCTGGTGTGGTTAATGACATGGTAGTGAGTGGGTTAAATCATACACAGTAAAGTTGTTGTGACCTTTATTTTGCTATTTAATGGTAGAATACAGAAAGCACTTAGCAGGCACTGTTGGCCAGAGAAAATACATTAATCCCTGCATTAATTCCCTGCAAATGTCTGAAATGAACAACCCATTCTTTGGTTTCACTTGTTTAAAAGCAGATAGTTGTCTCTATTCCATACAGAGTGTGTGATATGTCCAGGTTACCATGAATTCTCATTGGATGTCAGTGGTGCTCAAGGTTTACTGTATGTGCCTTGAAATAAATCCATAAGCTTTTTTTCCCAGGGGGAAGATGTGAATCCTGAGGAAAGATGTGAAAGATGGGAAGTTGTGTGACTCTCAAACTAATAATCTGCCCATCCATGAAAAAACAAAACAAAAGAATAAATAAACCAAAGTGCATGACTGCATGAAAACTGTTGTAAAACAATAAAAATAAACAATTTGACAGGGAATGCCTGAAATTCTGAAATAAACAACTCGGCAAGGCAGAAATTGATTTTGTTCAGAGCATTTCAAGCGAAGTTGACTGAATTGTAAAGGGAAGAAAAAAGTTGCTTATGTTTCAATCACAGCTCAGATATAAGTATTGCTATTCTGTTCACCCATTGAGCTGACCAATATTTGAACTTGAATACAGGTTTAAATACGTAATTCTATAGGGAACATTTTCCACATTTTCAACATTTGAACCAAAAAAAAAAAAACACTACTGTAATGTCTTAATAATCTAATTGATCAAATTACTGCATTTCATTAATTATTTAGTTAGCAGCTGCCCCAATCAGGATGACCTGTATAGTTTACATTAATTTTATATATTTATACAGCTGGGCTTGAAACAGAATCATTTCAGTGGGTAAAACAACAACAACCTTCCACCTTAGGTTTACACAAGCAACCCTCTGGTCAAAAAGTAAACTGACTAACGTTAAGTGTTGCACCACACTGTTAACACATAATATAACCTCTCCCCTAGGTGTGTTTAACAAGTCAGCTAGTGTTGTTCAAAAGCAGGAAAAATAAAGCTTTGGGCAGGAGAATTTTCAATAAATTATTCAATACCAAAGAGGCATAACGTATTTTTTCCAAGATTAAAAAAAAAGCAAAAACTGAATAATTCCATTCATTCTTGATTTTGCAGTCTTGTATGTATATTTCCTTTTTGGATAAAAATAACAAAAACAAACAAACAAAAAAAAGATTTAAACACACAAACACTGAGCACTTTCTTAGGTATACTACTACTGGGTTGGGCCTCCCTTTGCTCTCAAATCAGCCTCAATTCTCTGTAGCATGGATTCCACACAATGTTGAAAATATTCCTTTGAGATTCTGTTCCATGATTGCATCATGCAATTTTTGCAGATTTGTCAACTTCACATTCATGCTGCGAATCTCATGTTCTACCACATCCCAAAGGTGTTCTACTGGATTCAGACTGGGAAGGCCACCGAATAATCATTTTCATGTTCATGAATCCAGTTTGAGTCGACTTTTGCTTTGTGACATGGTGCATTATCATGCTAGAAGTAGTCATTAGAAGGCATTGTGGCCATGGTTGAATCCATGGATTCATGCTATTGCCGACAAATTATGACCCTACCATCTGTATGCCTTTGCAGATGTTTGCCATAGCAATCTCGCTAGGCTATGTTTTTCCAGTCTTCAACCATCCAGTTTCGGTGAGCTTGTGCCCACTTCAGCCTCTTTCTGTTCTTGGCTGATCTTCTGCTGTTGTAGCCCATCTACCTCAATGTTCACTGAGTTGTGCATTCTGAGACGCTTTTCTGCTCACCACAATTGTATAGAGTGGTTATTTGAGTTACCGTAGCCTTTCTGTCAGCTTGTCATTCTCTGTTGACCTCTCTCATCAACAAGGCATTTCCGTCTGCAGAACTGCCACTCACTGGATGTTTTTTTATTTTCGTACCATTCTGAATAAACTCTAGAGACTGTTGTGCATGAAAATCCCAGGAGATCGTCAGTTGCAGAAATATTCAAATAAGCAGAAATCGGTCAAAATCAATGATATCATATTTTTTCCCCGTTCTGATGGTTGATGCTAACATTAATGTGATGTGAGCTTCTGACCCGTATCTACATGAGTTTATGCATTGCTGCCACACAATTGTCTGATTAAATTATCGCAAAGTTCCTAATAAAGTGCTCAGTAATATGAAAATAAAATATGAAATAAAAACCTGAAAAAAGGAATTTAGCTAAAAGATAAAGATACTTGTCATCTAACTGCCATGGATTAATTTTACGCATTCTCCACATTTTTCTTATTCTGATTTAAGTTTCAGCTTTAGAAAGCAGGAAACCAAGACAGAAGCTTTCATTCTCTTTCATTCAACAAATCAGACCACAATTGTTTGGTGTGTCATATTGCATTTTCTGGCTGATCATATTCAGATGTACCTGCAGCCTATATCTTACCCTAGAATGATGCACACTGTGCACGACCACGCCACTAGTGAGTTTTTTTCAGCGGCTCTGAGCAAACCACCAAATTGACTCTGCCTTCAGAGTCTAAAAATAATCAGGCCTATTAGCTCATTAAATAAGACAATGAAAGTGGCACTTTGGGAAATCACCTTACCACGGTCTTAACAGAAAGCATTTTTGCATTTAACATTTCACTGGGAGATCAAAACTGCGGGGGCAATGCGTCCTCAAGGTACCGGGCCTGAGCTGTCAACATGCTTTCGCTTAGCTCTGGCTCGCTAACAAGTGTTAAGTTCCTGTGCTTCCTTTTGTCTCCACTGCCAAGCGTTTCATTTTGGTGCCGCTGTGTGTTCTGTTTCTCGCCGGAGCGGAGTGCTCCGATGTTGGACGACCAAGTTGGAGGAAGCTGTGGTAATGAAGACGTTGACAATCATTGTGGAGCAGCTGGATTGAGTTCAAAGCTTTCTCTTCCTCTTCATGTCTGGCGCAAAATATCTTTCAGAAGAGTTACACTTTGCCAGAATTAGGTAAGGTTACGCAATATCTATTTTGCTTTTTTTAATGGGATAGCAATCTTACTCTTCATCGGTGAGGGTTCATGGCCTCCCTACCTGATTGTTCAGCTGCAAAATGGCTGCCGTGCATCACCCAGGTGAGTGCTACAGATTGGTGGTTGCCTAGGCGAGTTTTCGCCTCATCACTCTAAAGCGCTTTTGAGTGTGAGAAAAGCTCTGTATAGATGGAACCAATTATTATTCATTATTTTGTGTTGTAAATTAACCTTTCCTTGCATTCTGGTTTGCTTGACTGGATCTTTGCTTATTGTTGATGTGGCTTACTGTTAAGTGCACCTTATTGGAGTGGAACACTGTAACCCTGGTGGATTTTGGGATATACAGTAACACAACCAACTTAATAACAAAAGTACCGAGTTATAGCAGGGAGTGACAGTTAATCTCATCTGATGTGCCTTAAATCAGCAGTGGCTTGAAATGAAAAGCAACCGCTACTGTTACTTTAAACATCTGGCTCCACTTTATTAAACCCATTTGATGCGGGTGATATTGTTCTGTAATAATAACTGTAATTATCTTCCACAGTAGACCAGTAATGCTGCTTTGTGATATGAAAATGGAAGATTTCAGTGATAATCAAGGGTGAAATGGTGAACTGCAGTATTGATTAATGACACTAATAGTACATTTCACAGTGTAGGAGGTCAAATTAGACTTGCTCTCATAAAGCTTAGAGATTGCATTCTAAAATGATTTTTTACCCCCAAATCATGGGCCTGTCTGAAACCTCTTCTTCATGTTGATCACATGTCCCTGAACTGCACAGTCAACATCACATATCTAATTAAATGAATGCTCAGGCTAGTGGGGCAGGTGGGAGGCAGAACCCACGCACACTCAATCCACTATTTTGTGTGGGTATGTGTGTGTGTGCGTGCATATGAGAGAGAGAGAGCGAGAGAGCGAGAGAGAGAAAGAGAGAGAGAGAGAGCGAGAGAGAGAGAGGATACCTGCAGGATAACTGACAATCTTGGGGGATTAGACAGACACCTTGACCTGTAGTTTTAGCCTCTGCTCATACTGGGATTCTGTTCTAGTGGCAGTACAGGGATTTAGTATTACATATGCCCTTGAAGTTTTATAACAAACTATTTCAATATTTCAAATATACAGTCCAAAATTATTATGATACAAATTAAGAGAAAAGGCTGTGTATCATAAACAAGACAATAATCGATATGTTATGTTAAAATATATGGGGAACCTACATACTTTGATTTCAACACATTTGCTCTCATGTTTCATTGTTTTTTTATTTTATTATGTAATCTCATTTCTGAAAACCATAGGTGTCAAAATTATTGGCACCTCTAACTAACAATTACTGAAAATAAAGTTAAATTATACAATTTTATTTCAAGGAACTATATTGTGTCATTCTATCACTTCCTGTTTCACTCAAGTATATCAGTGAGGTAACAGGCATGCAAAATCCCTATGTCATCCATCAGCATGGGAAAAACCAAAGAACTACCAATTAGGGACCGATGGATAATTGACGGTCACAATACCAAGTCTGGTAATGTGTATACAAAAAATACTATAAATAAACGGTTAAACATACCACTTTGTATTGCCAATAATAAAATGGTTGCAAACTTGCCAGTAAGAGGATGCAAGTGCATGTTGTCCCCAAAGAAGGTGAGTACGATGGTGAGGGAAGCCATCAAGAACCCACGGATCACCGTTCAAGAATTACAAGTCCTAAAAAGAACCATAAAATGCCACCTCTATACCAACAAAGGTGGCATGAAGGAAGCCCTATCTGAGTTTGACAAACACCATTGGAATTATGACTGGAAAAGTGTGCTATTGGTTATGAGACCAAAGTTTGTACGGAAATTGAAGCTATCATTTCAAAACATTGATTTCATTGAATCATTAATAAAGTACACTACTTTGCATATGTTGGAAAATAAAGTTTATGTAAATCCCAGTATTGTTATTTAGGGTACTAATCATTCTGGATCTGACTGTATATTGCTTAATTTCCTCATCCATTGCCTAGTTTACAATGTTCAATCATACTGACCAGCTATGCTCATTGCTGCAGTCTTCACTCTCAATATCTGAGAAAACAAACAAACAAACACATGCTCTCCTCTGAAATATGTGATATCAACTCACTGCTTCTTTTCACACCACAGTCGACAAGTTGAGATTGCACGGACATAAGTTGGAGAAAGACACTTCATGTGCATCTTGATTCAACAGGCTGTGGCTGGCTTATTGACCAGCAGGGGGTGTTTCTAGTGAGTGATGATACGCAGTCCTCCTGGCAAATTGAATCTCCCTCCTCCCTCTCTCCCTCCCTGGATGATGCTCTGGCCAATTATATGTCACCCTGTGGCATATCAGTTGCTGCCAGTCACAGTTGCTGCTGCTGCCCTAGTCCAGATTCCATACCAGACCATCTTTTTTAAACCTCATATGTGACCCGTTCTCTCATAATCAGACGGAAGTCGTGATGGCTAGTTTCACCTACATCGATGTCTATGTAATTTTGTAGAACGTTATCTTGGCTTTCTTAATCAGTATGTCTTTTAAATGACTTGTAAAATGTAACTTTTAAATGTCTGTCTTCATCATTAGCTATAATGTTTGTAGCTACAGCAACTTAACTGGCTCACTGTTTTATAAAAGCAAGATGACGGCAATTGTGCACTGCCAAGATTTAACCAAAAAAATGAATGTGTCTGTTCCCGAATTATAATTAGATCGCTAGCTAGCTTTAAAATAAATCCTTGGTGTTGTTGTAGCTATATGTAGCTTAGCGTAGGACATAGCCAATACAACATAAAATGTTTATGTTCCACAACTAATGAGCGTTTTTCTGACAAGGAATCCAAACAGGGGCATCATCTTTTAGAAAAACACAACTGTGTACAAAACCTACAACTGTTTTCACGCTGATAGGAAGGTCTTAAATTTAGCTTATTGATAGTTGCACAGATAGTTGTTATAACATGGTGGCTTGCTTGAGGAATAACCACACAGATAAATCTGAATCTCTTTGGAGAGGAGAAGTGGAACTGTTTCACTTTGTAATCACAGACATAGACCTTCACACAGGAAGTAAACAATGCCTTCGACCCTCCTCAATTACATTACATTACATTACATTATTGGCATTTTGGCAGACGCTCTTATCCAGAGCGATGTACAGTTGATTAGACTAAGCAGGAGACAATCCTCCCCTGGAGCAATGCAGGGTTAAGGGCCTTGCTCAAGGGCCCAACGGCCGTGCGGATCTTATTGTGGCTACACTGGGATTAAAGGTATAAGCTCTCAGCAATATCATTAATGTGAACAATGACAGTGTGTTAATTATGTATCCATTGTATTACGCAGTAGCACTGTGCTTGCCCGCTACAACATAATGAAATTATTATTTGTGTTTTCTCTTTTGAGGGTAAGCTGTTCTTGTTAAAACTGTTTATGTGATTCCTTGATTGTCGGTTTATTTAGATACATCTATCTGCTGGTCAGAGTTGTAGATATGCTTTTATTTAAGACTTTTTCACGCTGTGAAGGGTCCACTCTTTGGGTTGCAGGCTTTCTGCTTCTCTTATCTTTTGTGTTGCTTCCCTCTGAAGAGAAGCTGAGTTGACATGTATTTAACCCTTTATGTATATGAAAATATCCTCCATACCTGCCCTCTAAAGCCTCTCGCCATCAAGGGTCATTTTAATTACTGGAGCCTATCCCAGCATACATTGGGCGAAAGGCAGGAATGCACCCTGGACAGGTCGCCAGTCCATCGCAGGGCACACACACCATTCACTCATACCCACGGGCAATTTAGACTCTCCAATCAGCCTAACCTGCATGTCTTTGGACTGTGGGCGGAAACCGGAGTACCCGGAGGAAACCCACACAGACACGGGGAGAACATGCAAACTCGGCCGAAGGGGATTCGAACCCAGGACCTCCTTGCGGCAGAATTTCATTTCCATTATTTAAATAATTTAATAATTGAAACTCTTTGTAAATAATGTGAATTGTTATTAAGGAATGTCAAATATTTCTTCCAGAATGCTTCAATACTGCTTGCACTCCAGTGCCAATTGATGTAAGCAACTGAGCACAATTGATTGTAGTGATCACTTGTTTCAGGAAACACAGAAAATAAACTTAATTTGCGCTTACAGATTTCCTTTTATTCAGGTGCTAATTACTGTGTATACATTAATTCATTTAAACTAAAATATGCAACCACACCATACAACCAAACATGTGGGTGGAGAATTTTCTCATGTGTTATACATACTAACACTAATAGCTTGTAATTATCTTAAGCCGGCAGAGATAATTAATGACACAAATTAAAACAAGTGACACTTGGACCATGGGACCAAAACAATTATACTGTGGACCATGTTAAAACGGTGTAGTGTATGCACCTCCAGTAAAGTTGATGTGTCATCAGTGAGTCCGAATGGAGTTGAATGACAATTTATGCCTCCTGAAAATGCTTTTGTCGCACCAATGTGAATATGGACTTCAACAAAGGAAGAAATAAGAATGCGATAAGATGGAATTCCTGACTCCTTTTACCAACACAATTACCATTGAGTTGTAACATAAATTACAGACCTGCTAAAGCAAGCATTTTTATTTCCCCACAATGAATGGCTATTTTGCATTGTATAGGTTATTAAAAGTAATGCTTCCACTAATCCACAAAGCCCTGAAGTCTCTTGGTTTTCCATTCATTATCCCTGCATAAACTTTGAGCCTTTTTTCCTCTCTCTTTGAGCCTCAGCTAATGCAAGTTTGCCAGCTAGGACTTCAAACATACCCTCTGCGGTGCTTCAGCGCACTCTGAGACAACTTTTTTTTCCCCCACCATAAACAGCTTTATTCAGCCAAGTGTTCCTTCCCACACCCCCTCCCTTCCAACTACCACCAATTTTCTCCCATTATTGTGTCATAGTAACTAATAGAGCAAATGAAATACAAAAAAATAATAATAATGAACAAAACTTGGAAGTCAGATGTTTAAGTTCATCAACAAATTAGTTGTATCTTAACAGGATTATCATTATAAAGTGTCATCTGAGAAATTAAAATTATCTGCTTTATAATTACAAGATTATAACCCTATTAACTCAACCATTCTGACAAGAGAGGATTAGGGAATAGGAGAATGAAAACGCGGTGCTGTGATAGAAAGAAAGTTCTCTGTAAATTAATGGGAGGAAATTACACAATCACCTCCCTGCTGCTGTATCTACTGGTTTCCACTGGTAACCAATTGTTTTACTAATGACATTTATTTATTTATTTGTATTTGCTCAATGCAAAACCTTGCTTTTTTCTTCCTCTGGTAAGAATATCTGTGTTCCAAGTAGTGAAAACATGTCGCAAAGTATCAAATTGCATAAATAACAGGACTGCCATTTGGGCATAGAGAACAGTGGTGTCACTAATCCATTGTTTCATTTGAAACCAGCTGCATGAAAAATTAAGTGATGATGCATATGATGTGAACACTAACAAGCAACAACATTTCACTGAACACAGTGCGAGACGTACATTAATATTATATGTTTTGGTTTTTTGTGAGAAATAGTGTGTCTCTGTGTGTGTGTGTGTGTGTGTGTGTGTGCGCTGTGGTGGGTGCATGCTCATAACACAAAATCAGTATTTAGCACTATTTAGCATACAAGGAAATTGGGTTTCAAAAATAACTAAAACAATTCTACATGATGCATTTTAATGAGGGAACAAAAGAAAAAAAAAAACTTATAAGCTATGCCCAGCATATTTCTCTATTAATTTAGAGTGCCATATTAACTTAATTATGCTGCCCGTGGGTTGTGGTTCACCGTACATATGCATATGTGGTGGTCAGGGAATACACAAAAATATACAGGGTTTTAATTAAGGGCATATACTGCTCATATATATGTAAACACGCATAAAAATTTCACTCAGCGCTAAATGCTAAGCTCTGTAGCTCTTCATGGTTCTGCTGAAAGCTGTTTGGAATCACACGCGTTCCTGGACTTCAGTCCTCCCTCTCTCAGAGAGACTGGGATCCTGTGTAATTATGGAATGAGTAATACTGTGGTGGGGTAAGCCTGAGCGACCATATGGTGTGACACATACATCAATTCTGCTCGCTTTCCCTGAGCTGCCGCGTCCTCCTCGTGCTTGACCAAGCAAAGAAACGGAAAGGGCAGTCAGTTCAGGAACTTTTTTCAGCCAGATTACTCAACTTATTATTGAGGGGCTACATCATGAACAGCTTAATATAGACTTAGAGAGGGGAGTTCTGAATTAAGTACTTTTTTTTTTTTGGAAAGTACCAGCTGAGCATCACTGTGTGTGTGTGTGTGTGTGTGTGTGTGTGTGTACCAGCTGAACATCACTCTGTGTGTGTGTGTGTGTGTGTGTGGGGTGGTTGTGGCTCCATTTAATACCCATATATTATTCTTCTTATTTGACCCAGTTAGGAAAAAAGAGGCATAGCTCCTGTACTGTACATGAACACTGCTCGCCTCAGGGGCCAAACTTACCTGCATGTTTTCCAGGAAAATTAGCTTTTTTACAATTTGGTGCTCTGCATAGGTGACCTTACATATCCAACAGATATTCAAACACGGACCCATCTAAATACATCCTCTAAGACAGTCCTTATGCTGAAAAATTAACATTAAAAATAACAACATTAAGAAGAAGTGCTGTTATGACAGATGGGTCACGGAGAATTTATTTGCTCATTTAAGTGTGCTCACATCGTCTTGGGAGCAACATGTTGCTTTCTAGACTCATTGTTGCCATGTTCTTGAGTAGTAGTATGATAATGTAACAAGTAAGCTGTATCAATTAATGCTATGTCTCACAAAACCAGTTTAATGGAACTTTGTAAGAAATTTGAATGACGTATCCACTGCTAGTGTAGTTGACTGTGCTTTAAATAGCCAGCAGAATTTGATTTATGACATTTTGATTGATAGTACATAATAAGGGTAAGAATTCAGAATGGAACTGTGATCTGTTCTGTTTAATGGCCATTTTAGCCGGGGGAATACGATGAAGAAATGACAGCGATTGCTTTGACAATCGATATCCATTCTGGTTGATAGTCATTTTGGCTAAAGCAATAAGAATAATAGTTCATGGTGTTTGATCTGAAATTGAAATCTGTTTAGGTTGATTGCCATTTTGACTGAATGAAAATAAAGCACTGATAGAAAGTTGTTGATGGGTGTTTTTTAGGATGCCAGACATCTGAAATGGTTCACGCCTGACCAAAGTGCTAATGTAATAGCCTGACAAAGGATGAACAATACGCTCAGAGCCCGCAAGGAACACTTGGAAAAGCATGATAATGTACATATGTGGGTGTGCTTGCGAGATAATCTTACAACGCCTTTATTGAATAATTATTCATTTGTGCATTTACATTTTCTGTTACATTGAGTGAACAACCATCAATCATTCATCCAGACAAAAACATGTACTGATAAGAAATTATGCTTCAGGAACTGGCAATACATTAGTTTTGCTTATTTAAATCAAATGGCTTGTTTTCATTATAAGATTCGTTCGAGAATGATGGAGGGAGGGAGTCTTGTACTTGCATTCATCAGAGTATATTTATCCTCAGATAAAGACCACGTAAAGTGTGTTCTACAGGACATTCATTCATTCACACATGGAAATATAAACGTTATAGATGATTTCGTTTTAACCTTGGTGACAAATGTAAAGTAAAACCTGAGTAAATGAGGATAGAAACATAGCACATGCTATCCATACAGGAGAATATATATATATATATATATATATATATATATATATATATATATATATATATATATATATTTAAGCCAAACTTCTGGATACTAGGAAATGGCATCAATAGGTGTGATATTGCCTTTCTTTTCAATCTCACAAGCACTCAGAGGGATAACCTGGCTATCTGTGTCAAATCAGCTCCCTTCTGAGCTGCAACATTTCAGACTCCCCCCGCGCCCATGCCCAACACATACCTTCTCCCTCCGCACCGTTCAGGGCCAGGGCTCCTGCTCGCAGAACCACACGAAGGTATCTTTGATGGAAAAGATCAGTCAAAAAGCAGCTCTGTTTAACTTTAGGTTAGGTTAGGTCAAACTATCAAACCCAACGCTGCGTTAGCTGTTAACCAAAATGCTTTTAGCTAATACCCCTGCCTCTCATCTATTAAGTAATGCCACTGGCTCTTATATCATACTAGCCGCATGCTAACCTGCTGACCATATTCCCATTGGAAAGCCTGGTGGAAATGAAATACTCTGGGGTAGCATGGCGGTGTAATGAGAATTAAACATGCCCTCCATGTCGCACCTGTCTTCTACACTCCTCCTCCTCCTACCGTCAGGGTCGCAGCACGGTTTTCCTGTTTCCCGGGCAACAGCTGAACGGTCGCGTGCCGCGTCTGTGGCCAGGACCAAGCACACCTGACAGCACCGTCTTGGTGGGAACCTCAAGTGGCTCAGAGAGATTGAGACATGATCCACGGCCATCATGTCAGGTGATCATAAGCTAATCACAGGTAAAGTCAATATAATCAAGAGTCCCTTTTACTGATTTGAACGGCCTGTAATTGGCATTAATACGATGGCTATGGGAGAGTGGGATAGTCACTTTCCCTCATATGAATGACTATGTTAATACATGCACACATTTAGACCTTTATGTTATGTGTTAGTGTATTCACCATTGCAGTGAGTGGAAGTGAATACCAAGAGACACAAGGTCATCACAAGGTGTCTACTTTCAAGAATTAATGAATTCACTGCAATATAGTTCTTTTAATATGCGTCTTACGGTATCTGACAATGGTAATAGTTTGATATGTTTGTTCACATATTGACTAGATCAGAATGGAGAAAAGCCATACTGAATGTGCAACTATAATTGTACAGTAGGCATGGCTGGACAACCAGAGGTTACACATCTGGAAAGTGTGACAGATGTGCAGGAATTTTCTGACAACCTGTGAAAAGGGCAAGCTACCGAAGCAAAGCTTTGTTTGTGGATTTAGCTGCAACATAGAGTACCTAGTTTTTGTTATGATTGAGTTTCCAAAGATGAAGGTAGGTATTATTATTTATTTATTTATTTGAAAATTGGAAGATGAAGTCCAATTTATTTCACATTTAACACATTTAGCAGAAAATAGGTTCCCAACTCAGGGGTGATCAGCATTCTTAGGGAATTGAATATGTCCATGAATGCATTAAAGAACAAATGAAGGGATATATGAACCATTGAATAATTACCATACATGCACTTCGTTTTATAAGCCAAAAACAATAACTGTCCAGAAATGCAATACCTCCACTAAACTGAAGGATGGTTTCTCTTCTACAATGGCTGCCACGTGTATTGTAAAAGCTTCAGGAAAAAAAAAAAAAAAAGTTTATGACTCACTGGCAGCTGTAGTTGGCAAATTCATTCTATTTGTAGGTGAAATCAATTTGTCCGCTCAAGCCTTCTGTTGTTGCCCTGGGCAACTTCATCCTTTTTCAAAAATATTTGCAAGCATTCATAAGTTTTGTCATTGACAAGTTGTACAGTCTTGGAGAAGTACTGCAATTGGAACAGTATACAACCTTGAAGTGGAGATGTTTGTGATTTTTCAATGAGCCCTTTGAAAAAGCAATGGCTAGTCGTGCACTCCCGCTGCTCAGAAGATTTTTCATTGCTTTTTTAATAACAATGCGTGGAAGGCCATTTTAATTCGGGCCACTGTTTATGGAGTACAGTAAATTTCCCAGGAAGGTGTGCTGGGGATCATTCATAAAATAGGGGCTGAAACTATCCTGTTGGAGCCATTTACCTATTCATAAATGCTGTTTACCACAGGACTTCTTAAACATTAATGTGACCGTTTGTATTATCGTCTGGCTCCTATATTTGCATGACATTCAGGTTAGTCAAATTAAAATTCACTGGGGAAATTTTACACTGGTCCAAAACAAGGAATACACCAAGCCCACAGTCAGCCGACAACAGTGCTGTTTGAACGCCGGGGTATGGTCTCCGTGGAAATTAATGAATGGTCGGCCCTTCAAGGGATTAGTATGCAGTTGAGTTTTGACAGAGAAAAGGTCCGGTGCGGAAGTGGAAGACAACAACATAAGGCTGGTTCTAGGCATGAATGCGATAGTTGTTTACCGTAATAAAACTACTACGCTACTGGTTTATTTGCAAACCTTTACTCCCGAAGTAGAGGTGTCGGCCAACTATCAGGCAACTGCGGCTTGGTGTATTCCCTGCTATGATACAGTATTTTTGGTTTTCCTACTATTAAATATACAGTTTTTTACAGTCTGACTGTCAGTGGTTTATAGATTGTAGTATGCTTCTATAAGTCCCATTTTAATGTGCACAGATGTTTTTTTTTTACAACCTTCAACTAAACAGTCAATTATGTAATTATGTCTATCTATAATATCAAATATAAAAGGTTCAGTTTCTTTCCCCAAGTCATTTCTTTCCACCATTTCTCCATGTTCAGAGGTAGGGGATTTTAGATTTATTTGCAGAACAGCAGTGAGATAAAATGACCATGCCAGTAATTACTCAGAGGCTACGTATGTGTACGAGTCAGAACTACCCCTGCTTGGTTTTCACAGACGGATGCTGAGATGAACTTACATTAATTACCCAGATTATGTACCAGTGTAGCACTGTGGATGGCTTGATAGGCAGAATGCCTTTGCTTCAGCCCGTGAGCTTGATTAAATATTATGATCACTATGAGCTGTTTCAGAATTCTGAAGAGTATGCCTGGTGTGTTTTGGGTTACATTTCAGCAGTCAGAGGAAATGTAATGTTTTTTTTTATTCATGTCCTCATTTCTTCTTATCTGGTCTTTTCAGAAATGTTCCGTTCAGTATGCTGGGCTGGCCGACTGGCCGTTATTCTGCCATAGGTCACTCTGGCATGTTGGGCCAGATGGGTAATCGTGTACTCCCTTAAGTTATAGTTTTTAAAATCATGATTTTAAAATAAATAAATAAAGCATTGTAACAAATAATGTGTGGAATGTAATGGCAGATAATAGGCACTTAAAGATAAATAATGGTATGATTACATTCAAAGCAGGAATGAGAGTGCCACCATTTTAATTTTTGAGGGCTTTATAAGTATAAACAAGAACTGATAGTGCTTTCAAGTTATCATTGAAGCTTTTATTTTGGGACCCACATTGGTTGACAGTTCCACTGCACAAAACCCTGTGGCTGAGAGGAACTTGAATAAATATAGAAATAATGAACAGAAAGAACACAGATAAAATAAACAAATACCTTTGTCACTAGAGGCAAAGGAAAATTAGTCTCAATTGCATTTAAAATACCACAGTTATGGTTTACACATAGATCAAAGGGAGTAATGGAATATTTGACTATAGCATAATGACTACATCACAAAAGCTTATTGCCACAGGAATAGAGCTTTTTTTTCTCTCTACTGGATAATTTGAATGCACTAACTATATCTGCCAGTTGACATATATCAAAGGAATGTAGTTTCTGTGTGGATGAGACACAGAATAAGAAAACTAAATATTCATTTTTTTGTGGAGCCTTATGTCCCTTAATTGACACCACAGAAGAAGAACAAAGAGGGTGCACTGACATCTGACCCTGGGGAACAGGGGGTTTGATGTTCACACAAACGGAAGGGCCGCAGTGGGGGTAGCCAGCAGTTCCTGACCCACAAAAGTGACTTCACGGACACCCCCGGACGCCACAGATCTCAAGCATGTCCCAGTTCTGAGGCTGGGCTTTTGGGAATCCCTGGAGCTCGGAGGCCTCACCCGGTGCAAAGGCATCACACTCATCTTGCTACTAAGTAGGTCTCCTTGCAGCTTGCTGTGGAGGATCCACTGAGAAATGGAGCAGCCCTGCCCCAGAACGGCCCTGGCCCACCCCCCCTCCTCCCCCTGCTCCCCCTGCTCCCCCTGCTCTTATTCCAGCCAAATCACTGGTCCTACCCCAAAACCTCAATTCAATCATATGCGCTATTACAGAAAAGAAAATCCACAAGGAAATTAATTCGTACTAAGTCATTGCTTTACTGCTTACACAATTTGTGATTCGTGATTCGCTATTTATGTATTTGTTTGTTTGCGTTTGTTCGTTACCAGTAAGGGTATTTTTCTGTGGATGTTTTTTGAGACATAACTGGTAGTATGTTCATCCCGACAAACTGACCCCCCTCCCCCCAAAACAAACAAACAACTAAATACAGAAATAAAAAGATTACTGGAATACTGGAAAAAGTTATCATTGCTCCCACGGTCAGTAGTTATGTGAGCAATGTTGGGTTATCTGTCCAAGGTTAGGTACACATTTTTCATTGCGGGATTATGGCAACGCCAGTGTCAAGTGAAGATTCTACACTGCTATGGGCCACTGCTTGCCGACTGACATGCATCTCTACACCGTATTTAGTATTCAGTCAGAGCTTTGATAATGCAATCACCACACAGAAGAGAAATTACATCCAAATGACATTTAAATTATTGACATATTATAGTAGGTCATTGAGTTTTAAATATATTTGAAAACAAATTGTTATGAGAAGTGGACAAATTATGCATGGTGATGAGAAAGCGATAGTACATTCAGATCTGTAAACAGAAATCACTGCAATCAGGGAGCTGGTCATTCGGTCCATCTCAATTATGGTGACTCATCCAACTGCTCTGCTTGCCGTTTGTTAGGTTCTTTATTAAAATACTGAAACTAAAGTGCATGCATATTTTATGCATTCTGTGCATTAACTTACATTTTCAGGCTGTGATCTTAATATAGGACCCCATTTATTTCTTTCCCCAGGCCAGACATACACTTAGTGAGCACTTTATTAGGTATTTATTAGACTTGGATAGGCTAGGCTGCTGCTGTAGCCTATCCACTTTGACGTGCTGTGTGTTCAGAGATGCTCTTCTGCATATCACTGTTGTAATGTGAGGTTATTTGCGTTACTGTGACCTTCCAGTCAGCTTTGACCAGTCTGGCCCTTCTCCTCTGACCTCTCTCATGAACCAATTACGGACCCCTAGAAAGGCCTAGAAATCACAATGCATTTCAACGGCCATGTATCATGAAAAACAGTCATATGATCAAATTCAACACTGGCATCACATCCATCTGTTCAGAGAGATGTAACCCATCCGCCCATAAGGGGTTAACAAGGCATTTTTTCCCGTAGAACTACTCCTCACTGGATGTGTTTTTGCGCCATTCTCTGCAAACTCTAGAGACTGTTGTGCAGTCCCAGGAGATCAGCAGTTTCTGAGATACTCAAACCACCCGGTCTGACACCAACGATCATTCCGCAGTCACTTCGATCACATTTCTTCCCCATTCTGATATTTGCAGATATATGGGGTGGCCTGTAGTGCAGTGGTTAAGGTACATGGCTGGGACCCACAAGGTCGCTGGTTTGATCCCCGGTGTAGCCACTATAAGAGCTGCACAGCCATTTGGCCCTTGAGCAAGGCCCTTACCCCTGCTTTGCTCCAGGGGAGGATTGTCTCCTGCTTAGTCTAATCGACTGTACGTCGCTCTGGATAAGAGCGTCTGCCAAATGCCATTAATGTAATGTAATGTAATATATTTGGTCTGAAAAACTGCTGAACCTCTTGACCATGTCTGAATGCTTGTTTGGATTTAGTTGCTGCCACGGGATTGGCTGATTATATTTGCATTAAGAAGCTGGTGTACAGGTCTGCCTAATAAAGTGATTCCTGAGTGTATATGCACCTGGTGCTGGAACACCACAGACACCTGATCAATAAGGCAAGTCATAAAAAAGTGTTGAGGCTGGTCTACCTCAACGCCCCCTTCCCAGACGATGCTCTGGTGAATAGCTCTTCAGCCATCGGGACTCTCGGACACTTTAGGATAGCTGGATATCTGACCCAGACGCTGCCACACAGAGCACAAGCACTGCAGCCAATCACACGATCTGGAAGAAGCAGCTGCAAGGCTAATATACCAAGATAGCTCTAAAACGGTGTGAGCCCTTTGGAAAAAGCTGATTTGCACAAACGGCTTGTTTTCCCACAACACACAATAATAATAATAATAATGGAATAAGTGTTAAAATACTGAGCTGATTCATTTCAACTGTGTCACTGTCCACATATTTATGGACTGCACTGTAAGAAATACTGTAATGTAATGGAAAAAAAACTAAAAATGTAAATGCAGTGAAATTAAGTGGCCTATTTCCCTCATTCAAAATCGTAGTGTTTTACTAGATGGCCTTACTGCCTTACTGCCTGGGCATGTGCCCCCCCCCCTAAAATGACAAAATTGCAGTCTTTACAGTCCAAAATAATACAGCGAATCAGAGGCTTTACTTTCATGGCTGTCATTAGTTATAGTATATTTATTAATAAAACTGAAGTATATGTGCCATGAGCACTGGTCTTTGAGCTGATGTTGGACAATTGTTTGGTTTTAATTTGCATTAATCATTCATCTGTAAGGCAGCAATACAGGATCATGGCTTGTGACCTGGGCTGGTTGTATGTACAGTGACCAGGGAGCTGCCACTGTACACAATGCAAGATGCTACATCTAAATCGACTCACTAAATACCCAGCTGTGTAAATGGATCTCAAGAAGGTGCAGTAGGCCACACTGGAGATAGTCCTAAAATGCGAATGTAATCAAATGAGTAATTGAGGTGATTCGGGTTGCCTGAAATGTGTGGGTTTTTAATGATTGCTCAACAGGTGACCAGGTGAGGAGGCTGTGTTTGCGCCTCACCACTGAGGACTGAGGAACGGGCCAAAGAGAATCAGGCTGTGAATAGTGCGTGGCCTCACTAATGACACACTCTCGCAGCTAATGAGGGGTTTGAGAAATCTCCTTCTCTCAAGAAGACTATATTTAGATGCTTTGCGCATGGCTGTTGGTTCGGGTGGGGGGCATCTTAGGTTGCAGTGAGCAGCACATCCTTATCAGCAGCAAGAGCAAAGCATAGAATGTCTTAGTTTTTTTTGTAACAATATCCAGTTCAATTCAAGTTATTGTTCTGGGAAAAACAAAATATGAAACACCAGAACAATCCTGTTTGTGCAATATACTGTATATTTTCATTAATATAACTACTACTACTACTGTGCACATTATACAATTATACGTACTAAATCATTAGCCAACTACTACTACTAATAATAATAATAATAATAATAATAATAATAATAATAATAATAATAATAATAATACAACATACATTTTTCATTTCAAAGAATATTCACAGAATGCTTCATATTTGTTTCCATTTCATCAATTTGTTTGCGAATGAAAGCATAATGTGATTGAAAAAATGTTTTATTGTATGTGCGTAATGTATTTTACTAGGATCTTTAACAATACAGATAATTATTGATCTGTTGCTAGATACGGTGCTGCAGTTATTTGTTGGAGTCATTTTGGATCCAATTTGCATCACAAATTTTCTGTTCTGTACAGGTTGGAACTGGTATTACTGTATGGTCAAACGACATAAACAACATTAAAATTCATGTGAGTCCTGTGTCTCATAATATGACTGTTATATCCTTGGCTTCTGACACAGGCTCATTCACAAGCTCATTTTCAAATCAGTGTCAGGTTTGGCTAATGATTGAGTACGTATAATTGTATAATTGTAATGCCTTGTGGGTTTTTTTAACTTATATTTGGAATGATGTGCTGCCATGTCCTAGTCGTTTAGGATAAACCGTGGATCTGAAATTGCCCTTGAGGGTGCCCAAAACTGAATGCAATATAATGCAAAACTGAGGCATTCCCGACATTGCAAAACAAGCACTTAATCACCCTCTATGAATTATAAACAAATTTGTGTATTCAGCTGAACACTAATACGCATGCACTCACACACACGCTCGGTTATGGTGGAAAAAATAATCTACTGAATGGGAATGATTTCAATGTATCTGTCAATTTGATCCGAAGCACAAACATGAACACCTGTCAATCTGTCAAGAAAATATCAACAGGGATTCTGACTTTACTGGGAATAACACTGACAGCCGCTTCGTATCAAGTGTTTGATTCAGCAATGCATCAAGATTGGATTGATGATTATTTTTTATTTTAATCTACCATTATCTGTGCAGAATATGAGCAGGTGAGTCAAGCACCATTTTAGACATACATCAAGCTCCATAAGTCTTGGGCCATTATTTCTTGATTTGGTTCTGTAGCTACTCTACAATTTTAGGTTTTATAATCAAACAATTTTGTTAAAGTTTCACACTCACATTCTCAAATTTGATTTCTATACACTTTGGTTTAAAAATACTTTCACCTACTTCTTATACCCCTATGTTCCCTATTATCCCTATGTTCAATTACATATGCATATTACATATATTTCTGGAAAGCATTTTGTTTCTCACTTTGTGCTACACTTTTTGTATGTGCAGTCATATATAGACTAAACCTAAATGTTTGCAATTCGCTACAAGAAAACCTCTGTAAGCTTCATGTGGTTTAATATTAGCTAGCTAAGGTTGCATTCAGGTGGTCGGTCACTGTAATTAATGTTAGCTGGCTCCTTCTAGACTCTAATTAGCTAGCTACAAGCAGACTCGAAAGCATTACATTACATGGCATTTAGCAGACACTCTTATCCAGAGCGACGTACAACGAAGTGCAGTTCAAACACAAGTACAAGTGCGAAGAGGACCTGAGAGGACAGTACAGTTCCGAGTCCCAGTGTAACCATACAGATATAATCAGAACCCTTGAAGAATACATCAACTTCCAAACTAGCATACCACAGTTGGCAGCTGGAATACCCCGAGTACAACAATACAATAGCTAATACAAAAAAAAAACAATATCTATACAACTATATAACTGCCATTACAGTCTATGGCATATATAAGGCTAATCATGGTGGTGAGTTACGGAGGGAAAGGTGTAGCCTTAAGAGATGAGTCTTCAGTCTGCGCTTGAAAGAGGTCAGAGACTCTGCTGTTCTGACATCCACCGGGAGGTCATTCCACCACCGTGGGACCAGGACAGACAGCAGTCGTGAGCGAGAAGTGCAGATGTGGTGAGGGGGAGGTGCCAGACGGCACGAAGTGGCAGAACGGAGGGGTCTTGCTGGTGTATAGGTCTTGATGAGTGACTGAATATATACAGGGGCTGACCCCTTAACTGCCTGGTATGCGAGCACCAAAGTTTTAAATTTGATTGGAGCCATAACAGGCAGCCAGTGGAGGTTGCTGAGTAGGGGGGTGACATGTGAATGTCTGGGAACATTGAATACCAGACGGGCTGCAGCATTCTGGATCAGTTGTAGGGGTCTGATGGCAGAGGCTGGAAGGTCAGCCAGCAGAGAATTGCACTAGTACAGGTGGGACAGGACCATTGCTTGAACAAGGAGCTGAGTGGAGTAGGTGGTGAGAAAGGGCCGGATTCTCCGGATGTTGTACAGGAAGAACCTGCACGCCTGGGTCACCGTAGCAATGTTTTCGGTGAAGGACAGCCTGTTGTCCATCACCACTCCAAGGTTTCTTGCACTAGGGGATGAGGTCACTGTGGTATCCCCTAGTGAGATGGAAAAATCGGAGAAGAGAGAGGTTAGAGCAGGGATGAAGATTACCTCCGTCTTACCTGGGTTGAGCTTTAGATGGTGGTTGCCCATCCAGCTCTGGATGTCTCTCAGGCAGGCGGAGATACGGGTAGAGACCTATGTGTCTGATGGGGGGAAGGAGAGAAAGAGTTGGGTGTCATCGGCATAACAATGATATGAGATGCCATGAGCAGAGATAACAGGGCCAAGGGATCTTGTGTAAATGGAAAAGAGGAGGGGTCCGAGGACTGAGCCCTGGGGGACACCTGTAACAAGGAGGCGAGGGGTTGACACTCTTCCAGCCCAGGACACCTGGGAGGACTGGCCAGAGAGATAAGATTTAATCCACTCTAAGGCTGTGCCATAGATCCCTGTAGATGCCAGGGAGGCTAAGAGGATGGGGTGGTTGACCGTGTCAAACGCCGCAGAGAGGTCAAGAAGGATCAGGACAGAGGAGACGTTAAGCATAGTTCACGTTAGCTATTGTTTTTGTTTTGAGTTGTATTTTGTATGTATGTTGTATTTTGTTGTTTTTTAGGGTGGGGTGTCTTTGACTGTATATGCTCCCATACTCTGTTAATTCAGCATCATGATAGAAACATTATAGGGAGTTTAAGCAAGATCTTTCCTGACCACAGCACAACCTTGAGCTAGCATGTAAAGGCAATGTTAAGAAACGGAACTACCCCATATCCCCAGTATAATAAAAAAGTAATGTCAAGTTTACAAATATTTTGAGCCCTAAGTATTAATATGATTTGAAGCGTCAAACTTTGTATTAATATCTGTCAAGGCATAGTGGTGAGGTCTTACAACCCTTCAGATATGTGTCATAGCCTACTGATTATCCGGTGGTAGGAAAAAAAGTGAAATATGACTGTTTGGCTGCGAATATTTTTGAACCTAATCCATTTAAGATTTTGCTACACTTAGGAGTTCAACTGCAAGTAAGTCAAAAACATGTTTACTGAGCTAAATTTCACGAACACGCAGTTTTGTCTAATTAAAAGGTATAATACATATGGAAGGATTAACATCCTACTACAATTCTAAGTGCTTTAAAATTTTTTGCAGCCGTGCCACTTTCGACTTATAAGCAAAGGAATCTAACGTGGAGATGACATTAATGCTATAAGCAGAGCTCAACATCCCACTGTGAGATCATTGATGTCAAGGTATCTGGTAGACCAAAGAAATTTACTGGAAAGCAGCTGTCATGGAAATGTTGTAACTCAAGGCACATACGCGGCACACCCGGCATATTACACATGCAAACAGAAGGAGGTAGTTTTTCCACCCTTTTGAACGGGGTGGGGAGGGTGGATCCTGTACACCTGTCCTTGTCTAACCTCGTTTCTTCTATGTTAGAGTTGGGAATGAAGCAAAGCCCACACCAATTCGCTCAGCTTCTGTTCGTGTGGATCTCGCTCAAACTCCCGGCCCTGCAGTGGCCGCTCCTGCCTCGGTGCTCCGTGGTTTTTTTTCCCCGACTAAGCGACACACTCGCTGTTTCCCCTGACACTCAAGCTGTTCGCTGAATGTGATCATTTCACATCAGATCAGAGTCAGTGCTTTTGATCATCACCGCCACCTCTAGCCTTCGCACAGTGATTGCTTTACAATATAATGGTGTAGTTACATTTCAGAATCTCTCATTCACACACACGCACAGATGCACACGCACACACACACCCACAGGGACACACACACACACACACACACACCTGTGACTGTGCAGATGATTTAGGAAGCATTGCACCGTGATTGACTCCTGCCGCAGATCACAGCTGCACTTTATTTATTTTATTTATATTTTTAGATGATTTTTAATTAGTTCTAAGTGGGAAAAGAAAGCCCCATAAAAGCTTCCAAAGCACAAATTCTGAAGCAAATTAATAATTTTGGTCTAATATGATCTAATATGATCCGGCTGCTAGCAGGTGGGAGACCCGTCTCCCAGATTTCACCAGCATAAACATAATAATAAACAGAATATTTTGCTTTTTTGAACATTTATTTTATCAAATTGAGTTTGTCTGTTTTCCCCCACTACTCTCACACTCTTGTCCAACAATTCAACGGATTGGGAGTGAATTCTTGAATGTGTGAAAGTACACAAACACCCCTAAGGGGTTTACAGAGATGTGCTGTAATAAACAGGAGGTGAAATGGTCAATAGAATCCCCCAGGGGAACGTCAAGACACTTCGCCAACTGCTGCTGCAACCCTATACGGAGTACTGCAGTTCCGCAGGACAGGTAACTGTGGTAAAGTAGAAGAAAGGTCGGCATGCTTTGGCGAGTGGAGGAAATGTAACTTGATTTTAACAGTATTTAAGTCTGTCTTTGCACCCTCTCTCTCATGTCCTTGATGTTTCTGACTGGAACTTGCAATATTCTGTGACCAGTACTCATCCCGTTCCTTTCATTGTCCTCTCTGTATCTGCTGCCTGAGGGCTACTGTCACACTGCTCCCCACAATGTCCCAAAGCCTGAGCAGCCTACAAGTACATGGACAGCAATGACTACACAAACAAGCACATACTGCTTAGGCTATAACAGGTACACTCTTGGGCCCAACAGGCACACTCTGCTGAGGTGGAGGTTTATAATCAGCCCAAGCATTTGACATCACCTTCACTATGACCCTTAATGCGGAAGAGACCAGCATCAGGCGCTACGCTGCTCCAGGAATCGTTTGATCTCTTGCCAAACCGTCCTTTACTGAATCAACTTCTTGTTGTGGGGGAAATTTCTATTAACATTACTCAGCAGTGCTGTTTACTCCAGTGGTTTTAATAACCAACAGAGGTGTGATTTCTTTTTTTTTTCACCTGTTCACAGTTTTGCCGTGTGCGTCCGTTCATTACCTGGCATGCTGACCTCCCTCAGCAGCGAGTCATAACAGCTTATACTTTCGGTTGAGATCCGTGTGTTCTGACCTGAGATAAGCACCTGTGTAATTTGTTAAATGCGAAGCTCGTGACCAGATGCGCTGAATTATTTAAATGTGCTCTGCTTAAACGTATCCCCCGATGGCAAGAAATTATGAATCACAACATGGAGTTCCAATTAATTTGCCCCCTCCTAAAACAAATAAATAAACAAAGGAATAAATTAAGTAATAAATAAATAACTCTAGTGTGTCAAAACATTACAAGATCCTTGTCTCACCAATACATATGCAAGTATACACAGTTTCCCATCAACATTCTGAATTTAAGGGGGTTTTTTTATGCCACCACTTCAGCGTTGGACTATACCATTGGACTCGTCCCATTACGGTAAATGCGCTAGTTACTGGAGGTCACCCCCTAGGTGCTCCATGAGCTCATCTGGAAATCAGCAGAGGCAGGAGAGCTCAGCCTCGATGTGACACCTGTCAGACCAGCCCTGATTGTGCCCTGCACGCAGCACGGCTGCAGCACACAGGAGGCAGCACAGCGACACCGACATTTTACACGTCGAGTTTGTATACGTATATCAACCGAAGTCATTAATGACGATGTTCTGATGTTAGTTTGGCACATTTTCAGTGAAATGCGTACCCATGCTCCAACACTGACAGCAATGGTACTCCAAATGGCATCTTTTGTGATGTTGTCTTTATACTGTGTAACCGGTTCTGTGGGTCAGATTTTCTTCATCCATTTTTCAAAAGAATGAACCATGAATAGTAGGTTTTTGTATGTAGTATGCCTTAGGTAGAATTGATAGAAAAGATTGAAGACAGTGAACATAATGTTTTTTTCTGTTCTATATATATATATATTGAAAGTTATTCTATGAGTATACCTGTTTAGCATAAAACATGTGAACAATGGGGGTATTTTTGAAACACATTTGTGACCGGCTCCATGCTTCAGATACATGCTTAAAGAGTTTCAGTTATTATCTCATGTTTGAGATAATGAATGAGAGCTACAAAGCTTGCTATGGATTTTGATAAGTTTGATTGTAATAGTGTTTTAAACTGTAATTTCATGAAAACATGAAATGATACATATTCCAGGATAAACCTCTTATTTGGCTTTAAACCCTGAAACACTTTCATTTTTCCACTTCTCTAATCATTTTGGCATGACTCAAAACACTGATAACTGCTCTCCCAGTTGAGATTTAAAGATACTACTTCAAAGAGTGCCCACAAATATTGATAGCCCTCACCAACATGTAATTACTTTTTGGCAGGTAGCTATTTCACAATACCTTGCATATGAATGCTTGAAAGTATTGGAAATGAAAAGCTGGAAGGTCTCCCCTCCTCACCCTCCTGCACCCATCATGTGACTACATCAGTGAAATGATTGAAGTTGATGACTGATAGGGCACACACTTGGTGTGTGATTGTGCGTATGAATGGGTGAATAAGAAGCATCGATTGTACAGTGCTTTGGATAAAGGTGCTATATAAATGGCAACCGTGTAGTATAAATAATGATAACAGTGATTGAAAAAGCAATGCAGCAATTGAGAAAAAAACAATGAGTTAGCCACCATGTGGAAATCCGATGGTTCGTTATACAGAAGCGCAAAATTTAGGGTGCGACACTAGTCTAAACTAACAATGAACAATAACGATACAACGTTTCACAAGAATACTAACTCATTATAACATTATTATAACATCATTTCACCACGTTCCACAGTATCATTCTGTGTCATTTGGAAGACGGGCTATTTCATCTCATACTGATGTACTGGCTTTATAAAGTAAAGGCACAATCCCATGCCCAGATGTTAGCCTTTTTTTGGGGGCAGTTTTGTAATTGGGATTACCCTTGTCAAACAAGGCAGCTTATAAACGCTCAATGAGATACGATACTGTAGTTGAGTAATGTTGGATATGCAGGATGGTGGGTTGTCGTGGAATGAAATTATCAGTGAAACATGCTGGCTGAAGCTACTTTATCATTCTGCCCAGATGAATCAAATTAGTCTGGGAGGTATCCAAATGTATTGTTATAGTTAGCGTTGCTACATTTACATATAGTAATCATTGAATATAATATGCAATCTGTTTGCAGAGAAGTGTGAAGGTAGCTTACATTAAGAAGCAGCACAAAACCAAAAAAACTATGCAAAAACACACTGACCAATAACCAGTGTCTACCAGAGAGGAAAAAAACCTTCAGACTACAAAAGGAGAAAGTGACTTCTTACCTTTATTGCTAGACTCTGGCTGACTAATTAGTTCAAATATTTTTCATATTTCACATATTTATGTCATGATTTGTATTGTGAAATTTAAGTGAATGCTAAATCTTCAGTAATGCGATTAACTCAATTTTGACCAGACAGTGACTTTTTTGCATTCCCCGTGAAATTGACAAGAGCGTGACGTGTATCTGACACTTTTGATTGGCTGCTAACCATTTCCACAACTCAACTGCAATGGTACCAGATTGGATTTTGCACTTTTATTATGGCTGAAAAAGTACAGTTTTAATTCATTTTAATTCATTATTGCTGTCAAAATATAATGACAGGAATAATCATCTATGGATTAATACATTTTCAGAATAGTCCTACCCATTGGATAGTAACAACTATGTTTGCCAAGTCAATTAATGTAACCAAAAAGCACTTACTGTGGCTAGGTGCATTTACTTCTGTCCCTAACATTTCCGTTATATACTGTCTGTTCAAATTCAACCAGCCCCTGCACAAAATAAGACACAACATACATATTACATACAGTATTACAAGTTACATATTCACATGTAGGAAAGTCTTATTTTCTGCCAGAAATTACAATGACAAAAAAGCATTAATAAATAAGCAGTAAATAAGCATTGGTGAGATCTAGGTAAACACACACACAGTCATATAATGATTTAAAAAATCTGATCGTGAGCACACAGCATTTTAAAAGTGACTTCATGCATGTCAACAGTTCATTGTGTGCGGGAGCACACAGCACAAATAAACCAGGAACGTAAAACAAAGCATCAGCCCGCTCGTGTTGCATCCACATCTGGTGTAAACACACAATCTGCTCCCGTGCTAATTAAAGAGTTTCGGCTACATGTGGCTGCTGTGCAGCAGGCATACAGCAGAGGGGCTACGCCGACGTAAGAGTCTGGGAATTGGACGGCCCCGTTGGCGAGCCCCAGAACGTCCTGTACGTCCGGGGTATTCCTCCGTCACCTGAGCCCGCCAGCCCGGCCTTCATCCCCGCGGCGCTCTCCGGAACGACCCCGCGGCCCAAACAGACACCCTGCGGAGGAGAAGAGGGGGTGGGGGGGCGAGGCACGTGTGCGGGAGGAACGCCGAACGTGAGGCACCTGTGCGATGAGCGATGGGCTTTCAGCCGGACGAGGCTGCAGCACAGCGGCCATTTGCCGCCCGAGGCCCAGGAGAGACTGCAGCATCCTATCCATCCTGTTAAAACATGAGCCCTCTCTGTACATGTATGCCCGGAGTAATAGGGGTTATCACTCCATATAACGTCACCCCTCTCTGACGTTTTAAGAGGCGAGTCAAAAGATGACTAAGTAAATGTTCAGTTTGATTTAAAAAGTTAACGCCTCTTGTTAGTCGAAAATACGAAAATACGACTGACGTTTTTATTTTTGTCCGTGCGCAAAAGCGGACATCATTTATTTATTCGGTGGAGATGTATTCTTGGATAGGCTGAGTCAGAATGCGACATGCAAGCTGA
>NC_083776.1:29724803-29969803 GCF_963514075.1 Conger conger | reverse complement strand
AGTAGGGTGACTCACTGTCCTTATAAATATACATTGGATGTTTAGAATCCCATGGATCGCACAGTATGCGCCACCCTTCAATTAAAGCTGGGGTAGGCAATTTGTTCTTGGTAATATTTGGTGAAAGACTCTTCACATTCCGACAGCTAGCCCAACTGCTCTGAGAAAAAATTGAGATATCTGTAACTGTCCCAGGACAGATTTTCAGGGACTTCCATTTTCCATCGTTCCCTGTAGCTAACATCCAATGAGGGCAGCTCTCAGCCAGTAGGCGGGCTTCCCTGAGAGGCAGACTGGAGAGTAGGGGGTGGGTTTTTCGCCGCGGTATACATTCAAAATCTTTCTGGCCAGATTCTGCTTGCGCCCAAAGATTACTTACCCCAACTTTACTGGTTGTCACTGCAGGCATAATTTCAGTTAATTACACAGTTGTGCATAGTCATATACGTAGAACAAGGTGGGCCTGACACAGCAGGCAATGCCTAACTATAAGGACACTTGTCAGTCACTGAAAGGCTGCATGGCCAACCGTAGAGCAGACACAGGAGGTTTTGTCTGGGGAGTTCTCTCGCTCAGAAACCAATGTGGTGTGTATTCAGGGCCGTATCAGCTGAACTCTCCAGCCCTGGTTCTCCTGTAATAGAAATTCATGCAAATCCATCAGCTAGAACCGTGTGTTCTGTAACACAGATGGAATTGCAGTCCGATCCACAATTTTATCCCTGGAATTGTGAATGACCAGATAAGTGTTTTGGAATTGAGTGTTTTCAGACTGTGACGGATTTGTCAAGAAATGGCAGATGTGTATACATATTTCAAATCAAATGTACATATAAAATAACGAAAACGCATGGCTGAATGCATGGGATGGATATAGTTTAATGTGGTAGAGGAGCTTGTGATGACAGTGGAAAAAAGGCCCTGACTGAAGAGACACATACTGCGCTTTAAGGCAGAAATATGGCCACACCCAACACCTCTTTTCTTGTTTATCCTTCTTTCTAACACGAAAATGTATTAATATATAACTTCCTATTGTTGAAAAGGCTCACTGACATGTTGACTCAAGCTGTTGAAGGCTGTCCGACTAGAAAACTTAAGTAAGCATTTTCTAGATATGCTGAATTTTAGATTGAATCAATGAGTCAAAAAATGTTGCTGCATTGATTACCAGAAAATCAAGTTTACACACTCACACTCACTTACACAGGGCTCCATTTCATGTCATTTTTGGTTTACTGCCCCTTTTAGTATATCTGCAGACATCGGAGATTCATAGTTGTTGAAATCCATATTTTGTCTAAAAAAAAAGAAAAAAACAAGAGTCTACAGAGCTATTCTTGGGAGACATGACTGATTCTGAATAGTTGATATTCTAGATGATGTGTATTAACTGATATTTCTAAAAATATATATAAAAAGGCAACAGGCAACACCTCATCTCCTTTAGAAATTAGCACAAAAAAAAAGAAAGAAAATCAGCTCTGAATGCCACTGTCAGCCAATTTTGATTGATTCGTGGTCGCAACCAAGGCCGTAAACCATTTAAAACCGGCTCACTCATTCTGCAAAACAATGAAACGGCTCATTTTGTGGTGCAGGGTGAGGCTATGATGCAGAAATATATATATATTTCTGTGCTGGCTTCCCCAGCAGGCACTACACCAACAGAAAGAAAAGTGAGCTGTCCTGTGTTCTCACGGGGCTGTTTTTAGGGTGCAGGCACGTGGTGTCTGTGGTCGCCCATATATCCAAGAGTGTCATTATGGTACTGCTGGGCACTGTCCCTCAGCAAGAGCAGGGAGAGGAAGAAATATGGCCAGGAAACACAAGCTCTTCTTCTTTCCCTTTATTTTCTGCTGTTCAGGGGGCAGAGAGGAGTGAAACAGGGATAAAGAGTGATCTCTGTGAGGACAAACTCACCACCTCCATTTTATCACTGATCCACTTCCTGATTTTATGTGTGGCTTTATTGCCATTGAAATGGTTTCATTATATTGCTACAACTTCAATGAGCTGTCATGAATTGTATATTATATATTTAATGTAATGCTTGTTTTTCCCCCTGGGAAGTTCACACCGCTTAAAAATATACTTCATAAGGAACAGTAGTTTCATGTGCACTAATTAAGTTCTCTATAGCATATACAGTGCAGCTGAATTCAATTAATTTCATCATTATTATTCATTCTTTTGTCAACCTGGCATACAAAACGCAAAACAAATGGCATATTTTCAATTAGCAAAATTTGGCAAAGCCTGAATTATTAGTTTTACAATGTAAATATGACTATGCCTTTTGTCTGATTATGGGACAATACCACTCCTGGGGTAGATAGCAGCCTTTGGCAGGCTTGCATAGACCAACAGCTCATTGCATGTGTATACAAAGTATTCATCAGAAGATATTACTGACCCCTGAGGGGTCCAGTATTGATCATCTTTGTGGACATACATGTGGTTGGTTGGTTCAGTTGAAACAACTTCCTGTCTGTTCAATGAAGCAGCAGAATGCCTGATTTTATACATTTCTACATTTTCATTTCAATGTTCAGATTCTTTCTTGGCTGTAAAACTTGCACATCCATACATGGATTGATTCATATAACCAGTTTAGATTCCTTTTCATTTTTTCTCAAAATTTGATCTTTGAAGTTTCCCCTTTTGGAATGTCTGCCTGTTTCAGCAGAGCTCCAGGGATCACTCGTCAACATGTTTGAATTTTTCACTTGAAACGTCTCGCAAATGTTTTCAAAATCTGCATCCAAAAACCATGTTCTTGCTCACCAGAAGATGTGACAGATTAATCTCTGTGTACAGTAGCTTTGTTTGGGATACTGACTTTACATTAATCAAGATTATGCCATTTTGCAGATATTGTTTTGCAGATATACTTATTCCTAAAATGTTGGTACCATGCTAACTTTAGATTTGTACAGGGTAGGTATGACTCCATACAGCCTGGATCAGATTCTGGGGCTGTGGAGTCCCTGTTGTAACCTGCTTTAGCTACGTTTGCTGCTGAAGTGCTTCACCATGTATTGTGTGCGCTGGTGTCCGATTGGCAGAGGTTGCTCCTTCGGGAGCACATCCAAATTCGATTAGCCCACTAAAAATTAATTGACCAAGAGACGTATTTTATTGACTGGCTTGACCTCGTCAAAGAAATTAGTGCTGAAGGCCTGGGTGGAGTCCACCATTAGTTTAAAATCAGTTTGATTATTCCGCTTCCTTGATATTTTCACTGCGAGGAGGCTGCACTTGGCAGGTCGTGCCAGTTTGAATGATTGGTCAATTGGTCGGGATCTTATTCATCAGGTAAGGTTGTGCAGTCCTATTTGGCAGACTTCATCCTCTGTTTTTTTGTTCTTACCTACTACGGTAGATTTTTGGGGTTTTTTTAGGTCAGAGGCCTGAAATCCTGGAGAGTCATTAAAATCAGAAATATTGCTGATCTGATAACCTGGATGAGGTGAGCCAAATGTGTAAGTAGCTGCTTCAATCAATAGATGCTTTGTAACAACAACCTGCACACCCTGTCTCTCCAAGATCAGGATTACAGACAGATGGACATAGACAGAGAAAAAGGTAGACACATACAGACAGACACGGAGGGGTTTCAACTGTCATCGTTTCATGGAACCTCTCAATATTTCCTCAACACATCAGGAACTGTCCATACCTGCACCATTTAAAAGGCTTCAGCATGTAGAATGTGTTTTCAGAAGGTACAATATAGCATTCCACATTTCCACATTCGCCACCATTAAAAAGATGAATGGTTATGAGCCATCTGACTAGAAAGAGAAGTGGGAGATTTACAGGTGGATATTATTCAGAAATATGTACAATTAACTCGGGAACTGCCCCCCGTCTTCTTCAAAAGACTTTTATCTGAGTGATGTAGTGTCTGTTTCAAGGATATAACTGCTGCAGTACTCCAAGGATCTGACCCATAACCCTCCTAGCTCAGTGCCATGCACACAACACAATACTGATGTGGATTCATTTAATTCTGCTACAGAAATATCACCATGGCTGTTCTCAAATGGGACAGCTGGGGTTTGAACTTGCGATGATTCTGTTACTTTCCTCAGCCCTTTAATCAAAATGTTGCACGGCTACCCATTGCCTGTTGAACCTCCCCTTGACCTCAACTTCAATTCTGCTGCTTGATGTTAACCAAAAAGTTGAATTTGTCAATCACTGATAACTGAGACATCTACCAGTATGCAGGGCATAGGGAACCCCACTTCCTAGATGTATACACTCCACTCTCTCACACTCCTTTGATAAAGGAACAGCCTTTATGGGGACATCTTGATTTATAAGGACAATTTTCCCCTCAGCTCTTTTCATGATGAATCTTGGTTTTATGAGCCCTGAGAAAAGGAACTAGGGGTGGAAGTGGGGTTAGGGTGTTTGTGCATCGCTGGTGTGGTCTTAACAGAGTGTAATTGCTATCTTAATTGATCAAGGCTTCCAATGATTTATCACCACAGCAGCCTAACCAATCGATTGAATCGCGAGCACACACACACACACACACACACACACACACACACACACACACACACACACACACACACACAAACAAACATTTATATAAATAAATAGAAAGTAAATAGATAGGCAGAAACAAATTAATAAAGTGACTGTCAATGCAAACTTTTATAATAATGGCGCAGGTTATGCTTTGCAATTAATGGCTTCTCATCATATGAAAACATTTCAGAAAAGCAATAGTTGGAATGTTTTAATCAAACTGCCCGGGTGGGTGGGGAAACACAGGTAAGTAAGTAGGAATTTCTTATTTCCAGTGTTGCAGTGAATGCATAGGCGAGCCTGGATTCAGTCAAGATGTCTCCTTCATGTTTGAACATTTCTGAACTTAGAAAAATTCAGAAATCAGTAAAGATTTGCTTGTATTTGAAGGTCAGTGTTAAGAAAAATTCAATAAATCGAGTTACAAGGAAAGCATGTGCGAAAGTGTGAGAGCAAGAGAGAGAAGAGAGGGAGAGAGAGAGAAAAGAGGGAGAGAGAGAGAAAGATATTTATTTGTTGTGTGGATAACCAGCCAATATGTGAGTTTCTGCAGAAGGGCATATTCTAATAGATGATTTATCACATAACTGATGAATCAATTTCACCTGGAATAATTCACCTGGACCTGCAAAAACCTGCTGTTATTACTAGTCCCAATAATTGGCCAAGGATGTTTGTCAGGCTGCGTTCTAGCACCGGTGTCTACATGATCTGCGCGCCATCTCAGGTGAGATTCCGCTACATGCAACACGTTGAATGTCAAATCCTCCATGAATGTTTTTCTGCCACGTGACGGAGGTGTGGGGAGAGTTGGTGAGTGATTTGTGAAATGCGGGGGAAAGCACCAGAGAGGGATGCAAACAGCCTAGCTGAAATGCATCTGGATGTCTGCATTAACAGCACAGCGTCTCAGGTGAGATTCTGCCACATGCAACATCTCCTCCGGGGCCGTGTGGAAGTCACTATGACCCATCTCTCCATTTAACAAATGCAGGAGAACAGCTGTGAACCAGCAGCTGTTACATTCCCTCTGCATGGGCGGATGTTTGTTTCGTGATTTTTTTTTTTTTTTTTTGTATTTATCACATTCATAAATGTTTCCGGAAAAGGCTTTCTCATTCAAATTTAAGTGTTTGCCACCTCCAGAATACATAAAATGTTTTTTCCCCTGTTATAAACTTGACGTGGAAAAAGTTGCACCTTTGTCAGTTAGGGTCCCTGGGCCTTCTGTGTGTCACTACACAGAGGGGGCGGATATTAATTTTCTTTCTTTTCTCTTTGTACAATGAGCCAGCCTGGTTCCAGCTCTATGGTGGTAAAGGAGTGTAATTATCCTACCTGGTTCCTGCTCTACAGTAGAACAAAGGCTTTCAAATTAACCTGAAGTGTGTGTTTCTTTGGCCAAAAACATTTTGAATTTTTTGAATTTGAATGTGGTGTACCACAGACCACAACACGTGCATTGCAGTCCCATTGCCCCCCAAACCCCAGCTGACCAAGGAGGAGTCTGAATAAGTTCCAACCACATAAGGTAAAGTATGAACAACCTGACAAAGGTACATGAACACACAAGGATTTTTTTTTTCTCCCTTACCCTGTAGAATAATACTTTAGTGAACAGCAATTATCAAAAGGAATTACGTGGATTGGAGGAGGGTTTTCAGAACTTAAAATAAAAAATAAATAAGCTTGCAGGGTTGGACAATCATTTAGACAAGAAACAGACTCGCAATGACTAGCCGAACACAGGTGACCCAGCAAAGGTGTGTTTTTAAACAGAACATGAAAATAGTTAGGCTCCCAATACTCCAACAGTTTATCCACCATCAGTCTGACAAGTAAAGTCATGAAAATCTCAACCAAAAGTCCTAGCTGAGTTTCAAGGTAGCTGCTGACATAAGGAGTATAGTAAGAGATGGCAGGGTCCAAAATCAAATCAGGTATGCCATTTCCTGCCTCTTTTGAAGTCAACAGGAAGGGTGTCATCTCACTGGATAAGTGAAAATGCACCACAGCTGCTCCCAATGACCAATGACCTGCCAGTCTCCAAGCCACTAATCAACAGCTGATCCACATCACTCTATAATCAAGGGCTGAGTCAAACACATTTCAAATTGATTGAGTTAAGAATTTGAGATGAAATCAAGAAGAAATAAACTGAGCGAAAATGAAAACTTGCACTGAAGGAAACTGGCGTGTGCCAAATGATAGGAGACAGATACAGTTGTCCGGTATAAAGTTTTAGAATTTTATTAGCTCAAAAGGGGCTTCAGAATAACCCAGAGAGAGGCAGTTTTTTTTTTTTTTTTCTTCCCTAAGATGAACTAAAAATGCATGTGGGGAGAGCTTTGTCAAACACTCCCCAGTAATAATGGGCAAGCCAAGATAATATTTCATTGGTAGCTCATTAGGAATTTCCTAATGTGTTTTAATTAGTGTAATATGTGTAGACAGGTTGGTGGTAAAAAGAATATGGTGTTTACTTAGACTAGATGGCCGCATTATTGATATTACACCCCACCCTCTTCCTTCAGGGAAAAGTTGGTTAATGTGCATTAAATATTAATGCAGTATCCACAGGAAATAGCAGTCTTACAAAGCATGACCTACTTAGCACATTTGCCCCAAGAGAAACTTGGTTTGGAACAACAAGAGAGAGCAACACTTTGCCAGCAGCTTCTTTCTTGTATGGCTTGACAGCATAAATTTTCAGTGAGACGACCCTACCCCCATCCTTTCCCCCAGCCTCGATGCTTCTCCAAAGCAGCCGTAACATTGTAAACACGTTGATGGAGCCCCACGTCCATGCCACCCCATTCTTCCTGCCAGAAGAACATTAGCAGCAGGTGTCAAACCAGCTCGCTCAGTCTACTGCTTCTAGAAGCTTCCATAATTGCATTTTGGTCCAGCTCATGCTCACTGGCACTGCGGTAAATGTTATAATGTGTATCTATTGACTGACTGAACTGCAACTGGCTTTCACTTTACATTTTCAGTGAGTCACCAAATATCTCTCAAAAACATGTCGACACGTGCACGTATTTCAGATACTGCTTTTGCGGTAGTTGCCTAATTCCGTGGACTCAATCTGGATGGGTGTCATAGGTCATTTATACCAACAAGGTTTGAGATGAGAGATATTGGAGGAGGTTTTTGGAGGTGGTGATTGATTACATCACTGATTCCGTCTGCATGTTTTACAAGCTTTTGCAACTGAAGAAGAAATGAACATTTGTTGCACCCTTTCTGTGTCTCAATATTGTGTGCAAACTGTGAGCTGCATGATTGCGATTATGGTATCTGACCATAGAGCATGGTATAATATAATACATATAATATAATATAAGAAAAGAGCACCTTTTTGACTTTGTATAAATTAAGGGCATCTGTTATAACAAGTGTTAGTCAGGGTTTCATTTATTATATTTTTGTCCTTGTTTCTTGTGGTCTGGTGTGTGTCTGTGGAGGGGTAGTGGTGGGGACGGAGCCACGCCATGCCCACCCATTACATTACATTACATTAATGGCATTGCATTACATTACATTACATTAATGGCATTACATTACATTACATTACATTACTTAATGGTATTTATCCAGAGCGACGTACAGTTGATTAGACTAAGCAGGAGATAGTCCTCCCCTGGAGCAATGCAGGGTCAAGGGCCCAACAGCTGTACGGATCTTATTGTGGCTACACCGGGGATCAAACCACTGATCGTGCGTGTCCCAGTCATGTACCTTTGTCAAAGAATAAATAGTCAGCTCATTTTCATCAATTAATTTATTTGACATTAAGGAAGCCTTAACATCCCCAGGTCTATTACATATGCCACCTGTGTGAGTGTGAGTGTGTGTGTGTGTGCTCGCACACGTACATGCATGTGTGTGTGTGTGTGGCGCGCATCTGTTTTTGTGCATATGTGTGGGCGGGTAAGTGTATTTGACCATCATAATTAGTGCCAAGTCACTTATCATTCACAACTGATTTCTGGCAAGTAAGAGGGATTGAGCATATTTACCAGCTCCTCCATCTGAATACCAAGCATTAGAGCTTGCCCCTGGTTCAGGGTCAGGCAGGCATTTCTCACAATGATGTATCTTGAATGGGCGCAAGGCTTGCTGCAGTTAGCAGAGCAAAACACACGCTCGACTAACAACAGACACTAGGATTAAAAGACGTGCGCGCACACACACGCTCACCCCACACACTCACAGACACACATACAACTCACACTCACACATACACACAAACACACACACAGCCTTCTAAAAAAATAAAATAAAAATAAAATATAAAAAAACCCAAAGCATACATAATTTTACTGCTCAATGGTCCTTGCAGCAGAAATGTTTATGCAGTTATCCGCAGTGGCAGATGGGAACCTAATGAAGCCTGGTGGTAACTGCATACAGATGGACTCTTCACACACACAGCCCAGACACTGCTCTGAGAGGGTCAAGGGTTTACTTCCAATTTACAAGTAGTTAAGGAAGTGAAGGTAAAAAACCGGTCTTTACAGCTGACTTTAAGCCCCTGAAAGTTCCCAACATGCTGAACACTTTTTAAAATATTCTGGTTTTCACACATGCGCACACACATTCTCACATACACACACACGTGCACACTTTGACATATGAATGATTATGTGTTCGCAAAAATAATGTTACTGTATATAATGTTGATGTTAATAATAAGTGTGTGTTTTGTACATAAGTGCTGTACTAGTTGACCCTCTTTATGGCCAGCATGTATTTATTTCATAAAATCATTATAAATTGAAGCTAAAGCGATATGGTGAATAAATGAATCAGTTCCTTCAGCTGAAAACCTGGGACAGCTGTTGTCTCCACTTCAGCTCAAGGATCAAAAATGTCAAGTAGAACAGAACCACATTCTGTTGTCTATAAATCTGTAAAATCTTTCTTGAAGGTCTTCTCTCATGTCCATCTCCAGCCCATAAAGCAGGTGAATCATCAGCACATTCTACAAGTCTGTCAGGGCTGCTTTAAGACTGGCTTCTGCTTGCCAACTAATCATTTATCTTTATTTCATTTAAAAATGGAAATTAAGAGTCCGCTCTTCAAAAGATAAGATGGCGGCATGAGAAAATGGGGGGAGGTCTATTTTAAACCCAATCATTCCAGTACTCGCAGTAATTATGTCCAAATGCGGTGATAGGTGCACTATGCTTTGACTTGCGGGAGGGGAATATGCACTCTTTGGATTTCTCTTTAAGGTTTCCTTTCAAGCATATCGCAGCTCTGTAACATGGTGAGCTAATTATACAGGACTACCAAACGCAGCCATGAATGCATATGCAGCCATGAAATTAAATTAGCCTGTATGGAGGAGTATAGTCTGTGCTTGCATGTCTTTTATCCTATACCCTGGAGTATATGTCTGTATTTCACAGCTATGGATACAAATTGATTGTATTATCTTCATCATAAATTAGATATTGGTTGCATAGTGTGATTCACTGTTCTCACTGATGAGATTCACGGTTCTCAGGTTCACAGTATTGCCTTGAAAACATGAAAAAACAAATAATAATAATAATAATAATAATAATAATAATAATAATAATAATAATAATTGATGTAGTTATAGTAGTAGTAGTAGTAATACTAGTATTAGTATTAGTAGTCGCAGTAGTGGTATTAGTAGCATTATTAGTAGTAAGTAGTAACAGTCAGTTTGGATGTCAGTATCATTTTGCTGAACATTCATGGTGTATTATGTGACCTTTCCTGGACACTGTGGGGTACAGTGATTGGAATATGCAGTGTCCCTATGATATAGGGTGTGATTTAGGATGTGAAAGGTCAGACAGACTTGCCTTTCTTTCAAAGGTCTCCCATGCCTCAAATGCAATAAGGACGGAATGCTCTGGAAGCCGAGTCTGTCTCTGAACTATAAAGGCACTCTCAGACAGCTGCCTTCATAAGCAAATGCCCTGGAAAGCAGTGCAGATTAAAAAGACAGGCCCATTCAGCAATTCATCAGAAAGACATTGAAGTCTTGCAGATGTGGCATAACTGATAGGTGCCTTGTTTCTGATGTCTAACCATGAAATATATCTTGAGCGGTGTCAGATCAAACACAGTGCATTAGAGACAGGCTCTGAGACTAGCTGGATCGTTTGTGATTTCACAGTTCCATTCTCTGCTGCAGCAGTAACGTGCTTGCTCGTTTATTATTATATTCAGTCTCTAATGTATGGTTCTTTTTTTTTTTGGGGGGGGGGGGGGACACAATAGGAAATGAAAGGTAAAATAGAAAAAACAATGAAAGTCTAAAGCAGGGTGTCAAACTCCAGTCCTGGTGGGCCGCAGTGTCTGCTGATCTTTGGTGTGTGTCAGCACAAGAGATTAATTTCCAAGTCTTTCATTGGCTAAAGAGCCCACACACCTTCTTCTCAAGGCCTTAATTGGCTGCTGATTGATAGGAAACCCCAAACACCGGACACTGCAGCCCTCCAGGACTTGAGTTTGACACCCCTGGTCTAAAGAATCATTTTTACATTTCTGTGTGGTCCACATGTTTTGAATATGATTCTGGTTATGGGAGGCTAGTCTGCTTCGGTAAAGTAACTGCCACCAAAAGCTAAAAATTTCAGCCACTGCCGAAAAATTTGACTTCTGATAAAATGGCTTAACTTTTCATCTTTCCTTCAAGTTCATCATGTTTATTTTATTTGTAAACAACACTGGAAATGTCAAAATATATGTGCTACATCTCAGGAAGAGACAAGTTGTTAAAATATTGTATGTTGTTGCAATTATCTCCTTTTTCAGTCCTGGCTCCTGATAGGTGATGGATGATACTGGGTGGATTGTGCAGTGAACACTTCTCCGTCTGCTGAAAATAGAGTTAGGAGTGTGAGTGTACTGCAAGGAAACATGAGAAATGGCAGTTAGCTTGAGAAATTGCATTATTTATTTCCCTGTATCCAGAGGGAATTACATGCAGCACTGTTCATTTATACAGCTGGACATTTTACTCAAGCCATTGGGAGAAGGTACTTTGCTCAAGGGTATAATGGCAGTGTCCTATTTCTGAGGAACAAACTCAGGTCCTCAGCCACTACACTACTCTCTCTCTCTCTCTCTCTCTCTCTCTCTCTCTCTCTCTCTCTCTCTCTCTCTCTCTCTCTCTCTCTCTCTCTCTCTCACACACACAAAAATCTCTTGCAACTTGAACACTTCTTTATGAGTTTTTTTAATAATATGATTTCAAGAAGCACCTTGTCACTTTATAGCTTGGACAATGTTCTTTAATAAAATTGAATCCAAAATAGAAAAAAAAATTTCTCCGTGCCTCATTTTGGTAGTGCTGGTAACAGTGTGTTACGTATTTGAATATGCAGCCTCCTTAACCAATTTAAGCAAGCAACTGACCATGAAAATAATTGCATAAAACACATATGCAACTAAATAAATAACATAAAATTATGCGTTCCCCGTACATTGGCAGACTAATATGAATAGTGAAAGAACAACAGTTCATGCGTTTCAGCAAGGGTATTTCAACCATTGACATTAGCACAAAGTGCTGTGTACCTGTGGTAAGCAGCCTGAAAGCCATTGTTGTGGTTTTTATGGTCTAAAAAGCACCTGACTAGACAATCATTTCAGAGCAGCAGATGTGATTGACAGAAGTGTAATGCAGTCCAAGGACAACAAAGCAGTAGATCACAATATCAATGCATAAACAAGAAGCGTGAGCAAGAATTTACTGACAGGAGGAGCAGCAAAGGGAATTTGTAAAACTAGTTAACATGGATTTAAAGGATTCTACAGCCTGCATTGACCCTATGACATTCTCCAACCCCTGTGACATTCAAGTGCCAGTTAAAGTTCACCTTGGGAAAATAAAGCCTGGGGTTCCATGTTAATCATGACTACCCACCATTAACTTAAAGGTTGTATGCAGTCACTGTTTCCATCCGGAGGTTTTTAGAACACTTGGAAATAGATAATTAGCTTTATATTACGACTGAATATTCTGCTTCTAACCATGCTTAATGAAGAAAGGTGCGAGACAGAAATTTTTAATTCTCACATCAGAGGTGCAGATATAGGCAGTGCTAAGACACACCTGTTTTTCCACATTTAACAAAACCATTTCTATTTGCGATGCCCACACCTCACATGAGGATGGGTATTCATTCACAGTCCTAACACCCGCTTCATCCCTGACAGCCAGAAAGACAGAGACATGCAAATGGGGTGAGCGCCCTGTGTTAGGAGAAACAAGGATGCAATTTGTTTATTATTTGCCAATGTTAAGCCTGAAAAGAGCTGCAAGATTAGGGCTTCATGTGGGTCAAAAATGAACGAATATCAATAGCTATAGCTACTTGCTCTCAGCACAGTATGCAACACATCCGAGCAGTGTTCGAAGAGATACATTTCAAAATGTTTTACTGTTTTCACACTACGATTCACAAAATTAAACAACAATCGTATTTAAGTTATAAACTCAGTGAGCACTTTAATAGGTATTTATTAGACTATTTTTTAGACTTATTAAGTCTGCTGTAGCCTATGATGCATTGTGTGTTCAGAGATGCTCTTCTGCATACCACTGTTGTGTGGTTAATTACATTACTGTCACCTTCCTGTCAGCTTTGACCAGTCTGGCCATTCTCCTCTGACCTCTCTCATTAATAGCACATTTCTGCCCACAGAACTGCCGCTCACTGGATGTTCTTTTTGTTTTTCGCACCTTTCTCTGCAAACTCTAAAGACTGTTGTGCGTGGAAATCCCAGATCAGCAGTTTCTGAGATACTCAAAGTTACTTAGATCAAATCTTTACCACATTGATGTGAACATTAACTGAAGCTTCTGACCTGTATCTGCATGATTGTAAGCATTGCACTGCTGCCACACAATTGGCTGATTAGATAATCACATTAATAAGTAGGTGTAAAAGTGCTCAGTGAGCTTTCCTAGCTTTCTAGAAATACTATAATTTAATGTAATGTAATGTAATGCATTTCCCCATGCAAATGCATTACATTACATTACATTTTTGGGGGTAAGACTGTAATTCACTCCTTAATTGAACTGCTTTCTTTTGGCTCTATCCTGTAAAATGAAAGCATTATCAATTGCACGGCTCTGTGATGTTCATAGCACCTGTTTAATGTCAGAACAACAGGAGATAAGTGCCAACCCAGACCGGCTGGGGTGTTTTTGCTGTGCACAGGAAGAGAAAGCTGGCCACAGGGCACATGGGGGGGCAGTCTCTCTCGCTTTCTCGCTCTCTCTCTCACTCTTTTTCTCGCTCTCTTTCTCACTCTCTCTCTCTCTCACTCACTCTCTCTCATATTAAAAGTATTGATACAAAAACACTTTTTTTTGTGTTGTGTTTGCATCAGTGGCATACTCACAATAATAATAATAATAATAATCATCATCATCATCATCATCATCTCTGGTACTCCAGTTTTCCCATCGCACCAGCTCATGGGAAAGAGAGGTATGAGCACTGGGAAGCAGGCATATATTTCATCACACACAAGGCTCGGAAGCATCTGGGATCTGGGATTGGTATCTCAAGGTGACGGTCAGTCACATGACTTCAGTGGGATAAGGAGGCAGTGAGAGGTGATGGAGGTGAGACTTCATCTACTGAGACGTCCAAGGTAAACTCTGTGAGTGCCCCTCCCTCTCTGTTCCCCCTCTCTTCTCTCTCTCTCCGTCTCACTCCCCCTTTCCCGATTTCTCACAAACTCCCTTTTCAATCTGTGCAAAGTGAGACCAGGTCAGGGACAGTGCCGAGTTTTTGTTTGTTACATTTCATGTGTCAAAATTGCTTCTATGATATTACTTTTTGCTATACTGTATATTCCTGGCCATCCTCATGAATCTCCAAATGTTTTTGTTTTTATTTTAAATCAGAAACCAATTCAGACTAAAGTAACCAGTGGAGGCCAGTTAACTAAGTGAGGAAGAATGAAATAATGAAAACCAGTGGCTCTCCAGGAAAATGTTTTCCTGAACATTAAGGAATTGGGAATGCTGGCATCTTAAATTTGACCAAAAGCAAATTGTTCTCATTTGTCGTAACCTTACACATCTCATGATATGTCATGAGGAATTAAGCCATAGGATATACAGTGGGTATATCGTACACCAAGGAGAGATGCAAGCTGATGAAATGATTAAAAAGAGGGAAATGCCTTTACAGACTGGCAAGAGGCTTATAAAAAAAGTAATTAATTTCCCTAACATACTTACTATATAACAATAGTAACCATGTTTGATTCCCAATGGGCAAGTATCAAATTAAAATAAACCAGTGCTTGCCACAAGGGTATAGGATAAAAATTAATAATCTTTTTTTTCTTTTTTTAATAAGGAAAACTTACTTTACACTCCCCCTCTCTGTAAATTAATTTGCCCTCACAATGTTAATGTGCTTCATTCCAGGGACATTCATTAAAAATAATAATGATTTCATCCACCAAATATTAAATGTATTGAGACAAATTTGAAATTGAATGATTGAAACAATATTTATTTGCATTACATTCAATACATTGTTTTAAACCAAATTAGAAAAAAAGACAAATAAATGAATGTTAATTGTAAAACATCAATATTCCTCTGATTCATCTGATTTTACATCAGCATTTAGAGATACATAATTGGTGTTGGCTTGGATGGTAGAAAATATACGTAAAATAACTTACTAACTTTACCAAGAGGCTTGGGGGTGACCATTTTCATCCCCTCGAACAGCTGCTGATCCAGAGTCTGGTGCTGCTACTCTCACTGATACTGATCCAGAGTCTGGTGCTCCTATTCTCACTGATACTGATCCAGAGTCTGGTGCTGTTCCTCTTCCTCTCACAGATACTGATCCAGAGTCTGGTGCTGCTACTCTCACTGATTCTGATCCAGAGTCTGGTGCTGCTACTCTCACTGATTCTGATCCAGAGTCTGGTGCTGCTGCTCTGACTGATACTGATCCAGAGTCTGGTGCTGCTACTCTCACTGATACTGATCCAGAGTCTGGTGCTCCTACTCTCACTGATACTGATCCAGAGTCTGGTGCTGCTACTCTCACTGATACTGATCCAGAGTCTGGTGCTGCTACTCTCACTGATACTGATCCAGAGTCTGGTGCTGCTACTCTCACTGATACTGATCCAGAGTCTGGTGCTGTTCCTCTCCCTCTCACTGATACTGATCCAGAGTCTGGTGCTGTTCCTCCTACTCTCACTGATACTGATCCAGAGTCTGGTGCTGTTCCTCTCCCTCTCACTGATACTGATCCAGAGTCTGGTGCTGCTACTCTCACTGATACTGATCCAGAGTCTGGTGCTGCAACTCTCACTGATACTGATCCAGAGTCTGGTGCTGCTACTCTCACTGATTCTGATGCAGAGTCTGGTGCTGCTACTCTCACTGATACTGATCCAGAGTCTGGTGCTGTTCCTCCTACTCTCACTGATACTGATCCAGAGTCTGGTGCTGTTCCTCTCCCTCTCACTGATACTGATCCAGAGTCTGGTGCTGTTCCTCCTACTCTCACTGATACTGATCCAGAGTCTGGTGCTGTTCCTCTTCCTCTCACAGATACTGATCCAGAGTCTGGTGCTGCTACTCTCACTGATACTGATCCAGAGTCTGGTGCTGCTACTTTCACTGATACTGATCCAGAGTCTGGTGCTGCTACTCTCACTGATTCTGATCCAGAGTCTGGTGCTGCTACTCTCACTGATACTGATCCAGAGTCTGGTGCTGCTACTCTCACTGATACTGATCCAGAGTCTGGTGCTCCTACTCTCACTGATACTGATCCAGAGTCTGGTGCTGCTACTCTGACTGATTCTGATGCAGAGTCTGGTGCTGCTACTCTCACTGATACTGATCCAGAGTCTGGTGCTGCTACTCTCACTGATACTGATCCAGAGTCTGGTACTGTTCCTCTTCCTCTCACTGATACTGATCCAGAGTCTGGTGCTGCTACTCTCACTGATACTGATCCAGAGTCTGGTGCTGCTACTCTCACTGATACTGATCCAGAGTCTGGTGCTGTTCCTCTCCCTCTCACTGATACTGATCCAGAGTCTGGTGCTGTTCCTCTTCCTCTCACAGATACTGATCCAGAGTCTGGTGCTGCTACTCTCACTGATACTGATCCAGAGTCTGGTGCTGTTCCTCTTCCTCTCACATATACTGATCCAGAGTCTGGTGCTGCTACTCTCACTGATACTGATCCAGAGTCTGGTGCTGCTACTCTCACTGATACTGATCCAGAGTCTGGTGCTCCTACTCTCACTGATACTGATCCAGAGTCTGGTGCTGTTCCTCCTACTCTCACTGATACTGATCCAGAGTCTGGTGCTGTTCCTCTCCCTCTCACTGATACTGATCCAGAGTCTGGTGCTGTTCCTCCTACTCTCACTGATACTGATCCAGAGTCTGGTGCTCCTACTCTCACTGATACTGATCCAGAGTCTGGTGCTGCTACTCTCACTGATACTGATCCAGAGTCTGGTGCTGCTACTCTCACTGATACTGATCCAGAGTCTGGTGCTGCTACTCTCACTGATACTGATCCAGAGTCTGGTGCTGTTCCTCTTCCTCTCACTGATACTGATCCAGAGTCTGGTGCTGCTACTCTCACTGATACTGATCCAGAGTCTGGTGCTCCTACTCTCACTGATACTGATCCAGAGTCTGGTGCTGTTCCTCTTCCTCTCACTGATACTGATCCAGAGTCTGGTGCTGCTACTCTCACTGATTCTGATCCAGGGTCTGGTGCTGCTACTCTCACTGAGACTGATCCAGAGTCTGGTGCTGCTACTCTCACTGATACTGATCCAGAGTCTGGTGCTGCTACTCTCACTGATTCTGATCCAGAGTCTGGTGCTGCTACTCTCACTGATACTGATCCAGAGTCTGGTGCTGTTCCTCTTCCTCTCACTGATACTGATCCAGAGTCTGGTGCTGCTACTCTCACTGATACTGATCCAGAGTCTGGTGCTGCTACTCTCACTGATACTGATCCATAGTCTGGTGCTGTTCTTCTTCCTCTAACTTACACTGATCCAGGGTCTGGTGCTGCTACTCTCACTGAGACTGATCCAGAGTCCTCTTCCACTCACAGCTGCTGATCCAGACCCTGTGCTGCTCCATAATATAGGCTAGTACACTTTCAGTCTAATGCACATTATTTGCAGTGCATGTATTGCACTATAACCACATAAACTGAAAGTTATAGTATGTCAGTTTATGTGCTTCATAGATTTGTTTTGACTTAACACACAGCCATTTATGTTTCATATATAGCATCAGTTCAAAGATGCACATTTCGTTAACTGAGGTCTTTATGAGAGAAAATGACATGTTAAGCATCATGGAAGTTGATTTTTATAACATAAGCAAAACACATTTCACCATAGCACTGGCAAAATATGTATTTTTTTACCTTTGGAAGGGAATCTTATGCAACAGCATCTCGGCTCTTATGTGAAGGTAGATTCTGTAAAACACACAAACTTGTTTTTTTTTCAGAAGAATATTCTGAATTATATTAGAAAATACATGTTGCCTCATTTACAAAATTTAAATTCCATTATTCTGTGAGCGATTTAAGTATTTCTTTAAAGATTAAGGCTTGACATTCTCACATAAATGTGAAGAGCATTCAAATTAGCCCAAGATTATAGGCGAGACCTCTGCTTACTGCCTGTCTACTTCAATAAATAAAATAAGTACACTCATACATTTTTAGAAATACTCATTTATAAAAAGGGCTTTTCATACCCGGCATATAATTTTGGTTTTGTCTCTCTGAGCTGCAGCTTTGCTGCATTGCTTTGTCTCCAAAGACAGGAAAGCAGCTTCTTCAGTTAACAAAAGCAGAACCTGTGAGTGGAGATATTCAGAGTGACAGGTATTGTTGTTGTTACGAGGCTAATATGTCGAAGAAGTGTCATTCTATTGCAGTCACGTGCTTTAGGATCTGCTAAGTATCATCCTGAAAAAACTGCATCGTATGCAAATGAAGATTTGCAACACAGTGGCATCCATAGCGCTTTAAAAAGCAAAAAGCTAAATATATGATGGTTATTGGGAGGCTACGTTTAATACGCGATCATGCGTAGAATAAGTTAAGCTGACTTCTTGGCATGCAGTGATTGCAAAAAAAAAAAAAAAACTCAGGAAAGTACTACATCAGAGTTGGCCTGTAAAGGCTACCACCATCTGACCTCCCACTTATCCGGCATGTTCCACATCTCTTCGCAAATTAATAGGACATTTTATAGTCGAGAATATATCTTAATACTGAAATAAAGCAAAAGGTTGAAGACGTGATTCCAGGTACGGCGGTCCAGGCATGTATGTTCTCAGTGAGCCAGGCCTGCACACACGCGTGGGCCCGGAACACGTGCACACGGCACGGTTTCCTGCCTCGCGCTCTCTGAGGGTTCTCAGCGTGCTCGTGAGCCGCCGTGTCTTTGGGTGTTGACAACAGCGAGCGTCTGTGAAGCGTGGGCTGTGGGATTCTGGGAATTACAGGCTGGTTCAGCATCGGGACACCTGCGGTCATCTGGAAGAAAAACCAGAAAAAATATGAGTGTCCCCCCTCCCCCTTCCACAGGAATTAGCGCTTCTCCAACCCAAAGCTCCCCCCCCTCCTCTCCTTACACCCACTCATCAGCCCCTACTCCCCCAGAACTTCAGTATCCACCATCTTCCCACAGGAGAACTCTTTATTTCCTCCCTGCCCAGAAGAATAATTGCTTCTGCATATAACCCGTTTCTGTACATATCACTGAAGGAGACACTGGCTCTCTGGCCTTCATGGGGAAACACACACACACACACACACACACACACACAGGAAGTGTGAGTGGCTCAACGAGGCCTGCGTGACAGCTAAAGCGTTCTGATTCATGGATTGGTGGCTCTGAGCAGCATCGCCTCCGTGCCTCCTTTGATGGGAGTCACCGAGGCGCGCTTTTCCGCTCGTCGTCTGTCTGACACGGGGAGAAAAACAGACGCGCGCACGCACAAACACGGTCCCGCGTCTCCCTGCTGCGGAGTCCTGTCTTACAGTACGCTGCACGCAACTTTCAGTGTTTCCCTAAAGCTGAATATCCTTTATCAGAAAATTAACTTGAAAATGGCTGAAGTAAACACAGATAGTGCTAATTACATAAGTTAGGGGTTTTCAAGATATTAAAAGTCTAATGCGAGCATCATCAAGATAAATAGACAATACTTTTGCTTGATTTTTTTTCTCTCTTACTGTCAGTTGCAATAATAATCTACAGTATATTCATCTTTCACCTGTTGCAATATATATGCTGTTTACTTCTATGGATTGTTTCAAGCTGAAAATTGATTTTAACATTGAAGCACAAATCTTACTCTAACAGAGCTACCATACATTTTTGTTTACGTAAAAACATATTGCATATCACATAAAAAGCCAGGTGAGCAAGATTTATTGCAGTGAAGAAATCCAAAAAAACAAAGATTTAAAATTGACTGTTACATGGGAGGGGATGAATATGGTTAGACTAGTGTAGCTGCCTCCCTTATGGAAATTGAACATAGGTTGAAATGAAATATAATATCAAGCTCAGAAAGGATTGTGGCATGTCACACTATACGAGCACATTAAAAAAAGTCAGATATTGCAAAACATTGCTGCAAAATATTCACATTTTCCTCCATAAATCAATGTAACTCCATATTTTTTTTTACCATATATTGTAGAATTTTCCATTCCTGGAAAGGCTATCTATATGCTTGAAAAGACAAACACAAGACGGGCATCCTGGAAGGCTGTATCTATCGTCTGAAATTGGAAATGGAGCTCTTCTTCTCCATTGTCAGCTTAATGAACTGCAGAGGGCAGAGTTGGGAGTATTTCCGCCGGGCCTCGGGACAGTCTGAGATATGAGTTTGGGCGTCCGCGGCGTGGCTGAGTGCTGAGGCACATCAGCTTACCTTGATTATAGACGTGCGGGGTTCCTAAACTACCAATTTATTCTGCATCAGCAGGCCGTCCCGGCCAGTCAGCCGAGGCGGATGAAGAGCGCGAGGGCAGTTTGTGTCGATTTAGGGACGCTCGCTGGGTACGTAATGTGCGCTATTGTCCAAATAAATCATTAAAGCGGAGCAGGGATGTCCCGGGATAAGATGCATGACAGGCCGACCTTAATACATTTTACCTGCTATTAAATTATTCAGAGGGCAATAACAATGCTGAGGCACTCTCCTCCCCTTCGCTTAGCGTCTGAACGGCGTGCTGGGAGACCGGCGGAAACCCTTTATCCGCGCCCGGAGACCGCGCGTTTCTGATAGGAGCCGGAGCCGCGGCTTTGAACCCGCTTTCGCTGACGCCGTTCCGTGTCAGCCTTAGGTCATAGCGGGAGGCCAGATTATGCTGCCGCGCTCGCAAACTCGGTTTCGCTCCTCTCTCCCATCCTCTATGGCCTCTCGGAGTGCTTATAATGTCCTGGGGTTGCGATATCAGGCAAACCACGTGTTTTTGCCTTTGAGGAGAATGAAAATCCGCATCTGCATAAAATAAAATCAAAACAAAAACAACAACAACAACAAGCAACAGGGGTCTAATATCTGCTCCAACATTTCTGTAAGTGTCAAGATTTGGTGCAACCAGTCACTGAAAATGTCATATTGAAGTTAGATTACATATCAATCATCTATTCATTCATGTGGTTCCTTTGTGATTATGTACTTGTGAGCTTAATGTTGTCATGGTAACAAGCTATATTCACCTGTAAAACCCGGCTGTCATGCTGATAGTATTTCCTAGTCCATTATGGGGATAGAGAAAAAGTTTTTAATAACACATTCCTTTTTTATGCATTATTATAATCTACCTAGCTGATACAAAACCTTTTCTGTATGAAGATAGCATCCGTTGTTGTTTATGTATGTCAATATCACAGAACCAAAGTTCCATGAATGCAACATACAAACCTGTTTGCCACATCCCTTTAAGGTCCGACAATTTGAAATTAAAGTAATTAAAATATTATTACTAACACTGCTTAACCTTTCATTAATTACAATCTACAATTCAAAAACAGTATGAATTTCAATATGAAAACTGAATGACTGTTATTAGTGTATGAGCATGGATACCTTATATGGTTGTTTAGTGTATGAGTTCATAAATACCTTGTACAGTTGTTTAGTGTATGAGTTCATAAATACCTTCTATGGTTGAAGTTGGCCAATGTCTCAAACCTCAAGTTCTGATCATCTGCTGTTACAATGCTTTTTTTGCAAAGCCTACTTTTTAAATGTTGACTCATATTGATAAGACAAAGAAAAACAACAAATTATAGGTCACACACGGAGCTTTTTTCCTATTTGAAGATTTAAGATAAAAGGGGCTATTCCAAGATGGTTAAATCATGAGGGATGCAAAGATGCCAATTTACTATTTTCCACTGATTTATGACATTACTGGACGTTTGCAGATATAATAACCACCATCTAGAATTACAAATAAATGTTTATAACAATTGTCCAATCGTTTTGTTTATAGGCTAGAAACCAACATAAATGTCCACAGGTTCACAGGATAATCACAACGCTGTACTGACTTCAGCACAACATTGAAGAGGGTTTTATGAAGAGTTCATTAGGTAATAGGTGAGATGATTTGATGAATGAGATTGATCATTTTACAGCCAAGTCATGTATGCTCCTTTATACATAGAGCAATGTTTCTGCAAATTCCACTCGATGAAATGTATGATCACATGTACATAGTACATTTAACTTCACAATATTTGGAAAGTGGACCTCTAGAAAATGTGTCTGTCAGTGTGCAGTGAAGTTCCCCATCAAATACGAGAAGTGAGTTTACTTTAAAACAATACATCCATCCATCCATCCATTATCTGAACCCGCGTATCCTGAACAGGGTCGCAGGGGGGCTGGAGCCTATCCCAGCATACATTGGGCAAAAGGCAGGAATACACCCTGGACAGGTCGCCAGTCCATCACAGGGCACACACACCATTCACTCACACACTCATACCTACGGGCAATTTAGACTCCCCAATCAGCCTAATCTGCATGTCTTTGGACTGTGGGAGGAAACCGGAGTACCCGGAGGAAACCCACGCAGACACGGGGAGAACATGCAAGCTCCGCACAGAGAGGCCCCGGCCGACGGGATTTGAACCCAGGACCTCCTTGCTGTGAGGCGGCAGTGCTACTCACTGCATCATCCGTGCCGCCTAAAACAATACACATAAACAATAATTATATTGAAAATAAGAAAAACACCCTAATACTAGTAGTCATAGTAGAAAAAGTAAAAATATATACTCTGTAAGCTTCAAATACAGGAATACATGAAATATGAAAAATGTAGAACATGCATTTCAAAATATGAGATTCTTAAAAACTGATCATATGCAGGACTCAATCCAACCTATGTGACACATGTTCCTTAGCTTTAATAAAAGAAAAAAATAACAGCGACTAAATACAAGCTCGCACAAAAACCAGAAACATAAATGTAAATTGAGGTCAAAAAAGGTTAAACTGATTATTATCTACATTACACCCCTCGACGTAAATAACCTCACAATCTGTCACAGTGCATTGCTTTGCTGTAATCTTTTCTATTTGTCTATTACAAGGTGTGTTTCTCTATTAAGAGAAAGTTTTAGATACTTGTTAAGATTATTTGAGAAAAACTGTCCTCATTATTAAATTTGTCCCTCACCAAGCTGTTGGCCTGGAACAATATGACAGCTACATAAAATGGTTTGGTAGGTGATTAATGTCTATGCAGCTCAAAATTATGTCAGTTAATAGAAAAAAGGCACAATTGTAGAAGGGAAAATGCTAAAAATGATGTCCTCAAGGGTACAGCAGGAGCATAAAAAGAAAAGAAAATATACTGCACTATAATAACAGCTGTGTGATTACTGCTCTCAAGTCATTTTTTATTTTACACCTTGGGAAATTAATTCATGAATCCCACTCTACAGTGATGAAGGAAGATCACGATGAACATGCCATCAAAAGGCCATTGTGTGACAGTCAGATCCTAAGCAAAATAGAGAATTGAAGAACAAAAATGTATTTCCTTATGACCTAAATTTAGGTAACACTGATGTCCACTTCTGCTAAGTGGCTCCAGTGTAATACAATTGAATAAGAGTATGATTACTAATTACAATTAACTAATTGATTGATTATCGATATTTTCAGCCGCCAACTCAACATGGAGCCCACAATAGTCCTTAACTCCTGCTCATATTGAAGCTTTTGTTTCCTGAGTGTATAGTACAGCCTCAAAGCCAGAAACAACGCTGTGTGGAGTGACAGCGCGATATGGCATTTAATGAGCTGTATATTTATCCAGAACATTACAGGTTTGATTCTCTGATGCAGTTGCGGGATTGAACACTCTGTGAAGAACAAGGATGGGCACAGCTCCCTGCACAAGGGTTTGCGCTTAGTAAAGTGATGCTGTCTTTTCCTAAATGTGAGAAACTGACATCCCTTAATCTCTGGGGTTTATTTCTGTGCTCCTTTCCACAGATTTTCAGTAGAGATCACCAGCCTTCCAGGCCAAACTCCTATTGAATCTATCAGCCTTTAAAAGTTAACAAGTTGTCTGGGGAGATGCACTTTGCAGTCGGTGCAATACACACATATCAATGTCAAATAAAATGAAACAGGGACGAGCAGGACACACATTGATAGAACAAACGGCAAGTAAACTTCAAGCCTGCTGAAGAGTCACTGTTGCACAGATAAATAGTGTTGTGTGGTTCATCCCCCCCCCCTTATGTTCACCTACAGGTATCATAGAAACAGGTAATCAGGCTTTCATCGTTGGAAAGGATTAATTTATTTTTGTTCAATTAAAATATGACTTGAGCGAGATACAAGCGGCATTGCATAAATAGACTCATGAACCTACAATTCTCCCAACCAAGTCACATCTAATTTCCACACTGCAATTTTCCATAGTTTTCAACTGGTATGATATGCATAAGAAAAAATTATATTTGCCGTACAACTGACATAGCCCATGATGTTAAAATCCAATGCATACTCAGGCATTTATTAAAACTTAATGAATGTTTGCTTGATTATACTTAAGCCATCTGAGAAAACTATGCGTGGGTGATGATGTCAACGCTTGAGGCAATAGGTTGTACATTCATGAATTGCTGTTAATGTGGAGTACTGAAATACGAGCTGCATGCCAAAATACTACTTTTCACTTCAAGTGTAGCCACTTATCAAATGAGGTGATCTTATCGACCTGATGCAAGTGACTGACACAGACTGAACCTCCAGTAAATGTATGGATACAAGTGTTGTTTTCATGAAACAAGGCTTTTATATGTCTTTTATGAACAGGAAAATGTGTCTGTCTGAACCATATTTTTAATAGCACATGAATCTTCCTCAGCTCAGATAATAATAAATTAATAATATATGAAAATAAAATTGTGTATTTCTTTGTATTTGCATTATCAGTATCGGGCTCCATCCCTGGATTAGAAAGTAAGGACATGGCCTGGCTGCTGTTTTTGTTCCAGCATTTTCCACTCAGTGACTCACCATGGTAGAAGTCTGACTGCTTTTTCAGATTCCTCAGTTATTGCTTGTGTATTCCTTGATTCAGCTCTAGTGGACTGAGGGTTAGAGATTTCAATGGTCTGTCAAGTGATTTTGTTTTTCTTAAAGATTTTCTCGTTGTCTTTGATCCTTGAGTTTGATCATGGTTAAGCTGGAAGGTCGTTTTTATTTGATTGAGTACTAAACTAAACTCTGACAAGGCCACCAAGAGCAGAAGATGCAAATCAACTCCAAAGCAAGGCCTGCCTGCCTTCTTTATAGATAACAGCTTTCTTCTAGACAGTAGTGTCACAAATTTGACACTAATGATGCCATAGATTCAGTTGAAACTATTTTTTTTTGTGCATGACTATACTTACTATAGTCATGGGGCGACATTGGCTCCAGTGGTAAGAGCAGTCGTCTGGCAGTCGGAGGTTGCCGATCCGATCCCACCCTGGGTGTGTCAAAGTGTCCCTGAGCAACATCTAACCCAAGAATGCTGTTTGGTGCCTCACATGTATGAACGGGTGAATGAGAAGAGTCGAATGTACAGCACATAAGATAAAGGTGCTATAGCAATGCCAACCATTTACCATTTACCATTTATTATCATGAGCTGAAGCAATTAGTAGGTGTGGAGTAAAAACAAAACAAAATCACCTCCCCATAATTTCTGTGTTGTAAGAACTTCAATTGAGAATAGTACTAACAGGTTCTGGCAGGAAATTAGGACTGATTCATTTTGTTTTGATCAGACTATTAACACTGTTGAACTGGCGAGACCCTTCAGATTGATTCAAACAAAACAGTGATTGACAGCTCATGTTTTAAGTAATTTTTGAATGTCTTAGTCATTCTGACATTACCACCAGTAATACAGTAATAGACATGAAACCCAAAATGAACTGTACTTTTTAGGCTTTAGTATAGTGCCATTAGTTGCCCTTCATCCCCACCTCACCTCACATTATTCATAAGCAAGCAAAAAAGCATAAAATCTGTATCCTTGTGTAGCAGGGTTAGCTCGGCTAGTTCGCTAGTAAGCAGGGTGAAGTGCGGCGAAGGCTCGTAGCAGGGTACCGCGACATTGCTCCTCCTCTTTAGCTGAATGCTAACGAGGGAGAGGCTTTGGTTCAAATCCCACCTCTTCTTCTATCTCTAACACGGGCTCACGCAATGTGTACAGGTTCTGCAAAGCCAAGCGCAATTAATCCTCGATGAAAGCAGTCAACTGTATGTTTAAGAATTTATCTTCCACTTGTTCATTTTGTGCTCACCTGCTCTCGCAATTTAAAACCGGATATGTGCATTTCCTAAAGAAAATGCAGAGTGTGATTGCAGCAAATTGGTGGACTTTTGCAACTACTGCTAATACTACGGTGTTTAAATACTTGCATTTACAATCTGGTGTACTGGTGTACCTAGTAAAGTGAGTGAATATGAACTTTTCTAGAAGGCAGAGGCTATTGTGACAGCATTGGCTCCCATGAGCTCATTTGAATACGTTCTTGAACAAATGTTTATAATAAGTGTTAACATCGTGAGAATCAGTATGAAACACTGAACAATTAGATGTATAAGATGTATAATTATATGTATGTAGTGTAAAAAATGACAGAGAAAAAACATGTCAAAACATAAAAAAATTCTAACTGTCTAGTCAAAAATAAATAAAGCTTTCGGATAATCACACTAATTAACATTACATTACATTACATTACGTGGCACTTAGCAGACACTCTTATACAGAGCGACGTACAACAAAGTGCAAATCAAACACAAGAATAAGTGCCAAGAGGACCTGAGAGGACAGTACAGTTCCGAGTCCTAGTGTAACCATACAGAAATTCAGAACCCTTGAAGAGTACAATCAACTTTCAAACTAGCATACCACAGTTGGCAGCTAGAATACAACAATACAACAGCCAATAAAAACAACAATAACTATACAAGTAACGATATCTATACATAAGTGCCATTACAGTCTAAGGCTAATCATGGTGATTGTGAGTTGGGGAGGGAAAGGTGTAGCCTGAAGAGATGGATCTTCAGTCTGCGCTTGAAGGAGGTCAGAGACTCTGGGACCAGGACAGACAGCAGTCGTGAGCGTGAAGTGCAGGTGTGGCGAGGGGGAGGCGCCAGACGGCACAAAGTGGCAGAACGGAGGGGTCTTGTTCGTGTATAGGTCTTGATAAGGGATTGAATATATACAGAACAAAAGCAAACATCCCACCTTTTCAAAGCTTTGTATTCCACCTATTATAGCATTCTGAAATTGTACACCAATACCACAAACCATTGTGAGCCAGTACTGCCTGATTCAGAAGCACTTTCAAAGATACAAAGATAATTATGGCATATGTGCTGACTCAAGGTAATACAGTTTAGAAATAAAGGCCACACTGAAATATGAACAGACAAGATTCCCATAGAAGAATCTCGTTAAAATAACGTTGGACAGAGGTCCCAGTGATTTGAGAAAACAATGACATCATGATGATCACACGGGTTCTTTCTCCATGGTTACAACTAGTAACATTTCTAAAGATGATGACTGCAGCATACTTGACCATTAACACACAATGAACATTTATTCAGTTGCATATATTTATCTTTATTTAGCTTTAAACCCCATACAACAGAAAACAGATATATTCTTATATACCGTAGGTTCCTGTGATTATCCATTTCTACATATGCATATGTACAGGTTTTTTCTTTTGGTGGAATTTCTCATGTCCATGTTAAATATTGATTAGATTTGTAATATACAGGAGGATGTAATATGGACTGGAGCATCAATGATTATTTTGATTAAATGCAGAACTTGCAGAACTCTATGATTAATTCCAAATGTTAAATAAAATATAATTTAGAAACTTGAATTTGATGAATGATGAATGAATTCATGTTTTAATGTGTGAAATTGTATGTTCAAGTGGATACCATATTCATATTTTTATAATCCTTCCTTTATTGCAGTTGGATTATGCTGAATTGTAGAAGAAATCAAATTTAATTAAAAGTGTCACCTTTTTGCCAACAGGGAGTAAGTATGGTTTCGGAACATTAGCGGTTGTGTCGTACAAGCTACTCAAATACGACGCTATTTATGACTCCCTTATAGAGTACAGAGAACAGCCACTTGCAAGCTTTTCAATTTCAGTTTCCTTTACCCCAAGATATGCGATTGGCTACTTTATTGAGGTATACCTGCCATTAACGCAAACAGCAAATAATATGGCTGGAATTCAAAGTATAAACCATTCAGATATGGTTGGTGCCAGACTTGGTGATTTACAGCATCTCAACAGTTTCCCTCCTGGGACTTCCGTGCACTACATTCTCTAGTTCACAGGGAATAAACAAACAAACAAAAATTCCAGTGGGCAAAAAATACCGTGTTAATGAGAGAGGTCAGTGGAGATTGGGTGGGAAGCCACATAAGATCAAATAACAGCTGTTTACAACAGAGGAGTGCAGAAGGGCATCTCTGAACACACAATCAAACCTTTATATGTATTGGCTACTGCAGCAGACCAGTTCTACTCCTGTCAGCTAAGAACAGGAAGATGAGGCTTCAGTAGGTATGTGATCACCTGGATAACTGAATATTGGAAAAAAAAAAGATTGTCTGGTCCAAGGAATCTTTATTTCTGCTGCAACATAAGGTTCAGAATTTGGTGTAGACACCATTAATCCATGGATCAAATCTGCCTTGTGACAACTTTGCAGGCTGGCAGTGTAATAGTGTGGGGAATATTTTCTTAATACCTTAATATTTTCTTAATGCTAACCATGTACATCCCTTCATGACCACAGTCTAGCCTTGTTCAAATGGATACTTCCAGCAGGAAAATGTGCTGTGTCACAAAGCATGCGCCATCTGGAGATGCTTCCACAAACATGACAGTGATGGCCTGCCCAGTCCCCAGATCTCAATCCAACAGAGAATAGGGGTGGAGGTCTTCCAATCTCACTGTTCCAGAATGTTTTTTTATTTACTTTCTAGCAAACTTTGCCCTTGAGGCTTATCAGTTGTGTGCATCATGAAGTGGTTTGCATCTTCCAAACTCATTCTATATTCCTAATGTGACATTAAGAATGGGGGATTAGGTGATTTAACTCTAAACATGGTATGAAGCAAAACCACTGTGATTTAGATAATAGGTCTACTTGCTGAACAGGCTACATACTGTAGATGCAGGACATGAATGGTGGAATGGTGCCGATCCTACAGCCAATCCTACAGCAAGTAACAGGTAGGCCGGTGTTATCGGTGTTGATACCAGAGCTGAAACCGATAAGTCCGCTTATCGGCTCATATGCGACTTCAGACTTGTTTTTTAGTTACAGGTTTCTTTCTACCCCCAACACCGGTCCACAATTGAATTTTTAATTGCAAATTAAACATTCCGGTCAGCAATTGCAAATTAAAGCTGCCAGTCTACACTTTAAACTCATATTCACTGTTTATGCATACTTACAGACTGCATTGCATCTGCTCCAAATTAGCAGCGGGACAGCACCTCTGGTGGATCAGGACTGGACAGAGATGGACATGTAGCAGTCTGGAGGCACGGGAGAATGGCAGTGCCAGTGCTCGCTGATCAAAGCACCCGTGGCAGGGGAAGGCTGCCGACCGACACCTCGCTCTCGCATTCTAGACGGCCTTGGCTGGCAGAACCACCCCCGGAAGACACGTTCCTTTCTTCCGCCTCTCTCTGACGGGCTCAAAATGACATATGCGGTATGACAAAGCCTTAGGCTTGTGCCATCTCTCTAACTACTATAATAACTACGGCATTAACCGGGCAGTAATATCTGCACACATACTCTACACACCCTTCTCGTCTTGAAATGTGTCCTTCCGTAGTTTGTGTAATCCGCTGCTTTATTGATTTTACAAGACATGTTTTATGAATTTATTTCATAAATAACTCAACGATCAGGACAGGGAACACTGTGCGTGTGTGGGTGGGGGCTGTGTATTAGAAGGGCTGCAATTCTTATGAGGATCACCTGATATAGATATATGGTCTCACTTCTTTTCTGGCGGTCTGCACTTTAACCTCATATTAATTTTGAATCCAACGTGCAGGTTGACGTGTCTTGTGTTCAGAGATGCTCTTCTGCATACCACTGTGTGTGTGTGTGTGTGTGTGCGCATGCAGGTGTGTGTGTAAGTGAGTGAGTGTATGTGTGCTGTATATGAAGTATACATTCAGGGAGCACTTTGAAGTATTTATTAGACTTATTGAAATACCTATTGGTCTTCTGCTGCTGTAGCCTATCCACTTTTAGGTTTGACACGTTGTGTGTTCAGAGATGCTCTTCTGCACACCACTGTCATGCGTTGTTATTTGAGTTACTGTCACCTTATATGCTGTATACAGGCATTCATTTTGTGCTGAAAATGTCAAACAATGATCACCACTGTCACAGCATGGACTTTGATTGCCCATGATTGCACTGAAAAAAGCTAACGATTTAGGAAGCCTATCTAACCCAGTTCCTAAATTTAATTGCTCTGATTGATTTTTATTTATTTATTTATTTTCCCTGCCTGTGTCCCAGAGTCCTTGCTTTACTAGGTCATTTGGGTTGTCACTCCAGCATGCCTTAGTGGCTGGTCTGGTCTCTTGCTCGGTTATGCGTGTGTGTGCACATCTGTGTGTGTGTGCATACCTGTGTGCGTGCTTGCTTGTGTGTATTTCTGAGTACACACATATACTGTATGTGCACTTGTTTCGATTAAACATTTACCCGTGTGTGTGCGTGCATACGCGCATGTATGCCTGCGTGTGTGCGTGTGTGCTTGCTCATGTGTGTTTGAGTACACACATGTACTGTATGTGTACTTGTTTATCAAAATATTTTTCCCTGGATACTGTACGGCCAGGCTATCAGCCTTTGTTTGTTTCCTCTTCACCTGAATATGAATAAGAATGAGAGGCACGAGCCCGGCTGTGTTGTCCTATTGAACAGCTCTGTCATGCCTCACATATTTCATTTACTGTAGCGCACTGCGCTGCTGTTACCCGCACCGTCTTATTTCTGTTTGAGTGGTGGGAAGGATATCCGCACAGAGGGAAACAAAGTCATGTAATCTCATCTAAACTAACAAAGGACACCTCTGGACAACAGCAGCAGTAACCTTCATGTCAGGAGCTGCAGTAATTTCACATTTCAAACCGCTTTTTCCGACAGATTTTTATTTTCTTCTTCGCTATTCTATATTAGCACTGGTGAAAATGCGTTGTTCATCGTCACTTTTATTATAGAGAGCTTGATTATGATGTCATTTATCAGGTTGTTCGACATATTCAAAAGTTATTATTACATCTGGTAATAACTGATTTGATTTTTAAATACGGTGGGTGGTCTTTATTTTTTGAAGCATTTGTAATCATGTAAAAACTGATTTACAAATAAGTGGTTTTAATGTTGTGGTTGATCGGTGTATATAATAAAACTATTTCATAAAAAAAGGTAAATAAGCAACAAATTGGTAAAACAATGTGACCTGGCTCTTTCACACAGGAAGTTGCTCTGGCCTTGGGCATGTCGGACACAAGTGTGTTTGAAGAGCTCAAGTGATTTTCGTCTCTGAATTGGATCAGAGGCTCTCTGCACCACTCAAAGTTGTTCATTTCCTGTGAGGATGATCCTTCAATGGACCACTTGATTTTATGAACTGCTGACTGGTGTCATTTCAAAATCCAAAACTACTCGACAGTCAAAGCAGGTTATATTGTTAAATTGTTTACCCTGTACTGAGATGAGAGGGAGATTCTCCTCATTACATTTTGGTTTTGACAGCTACCCTTGCCCTGCCTTCATATTGAGCTGAACAGCAAATTTCCCATGCACATATTTTCTGTTGTGAAGTTCCTAAATGCCTCAAAGATACACCATTTCATTTCCTCCTTTAGCCAGGACCATTGAAGAATATAGCTATTTTATCTAAGTTGCCTTATTATAGCAAGATTCATAAGCTTTGGAGAGTTCACAAACCAAAATGACTGACAACTTTGTCACTTTCATTTAAGGAAGAAAGCCCCTGAACTTCTAGAATGTTCATTTACATAAGCATGTAAGAAGCTTATGTTTTGGTCCAATAAAAGCTTTATTCTGTAAAATAATTATGTCTACATTTTCATTGGGATATTAAAATAATATTATTTCTGGGGGCTTTCAGTCATCTGTAACCAAAATCAGTATTATAGTATCAAAAATGTGGTTTTGCATTGTAGTCATCATATATGAATGATTTCAAAATGATACAGACTCATTATAATAAAGCACTAATGGTTATAATTGAGCATTTTGAGACATAGCATTTGATTATCAATATCTTGATCATGAATATAATAATTTACACACACTGGTAATGATAACTCTATTTCTTGTCTACAATCTGGGGTGATTAATACCACAAAAAGGCTGGTAATACTTCTTGGGTATTTATCACATTCCTCTGCAAACCTTACTTTGTCACAAGAGCCACATTTGTCATCAGGAACTAAATTTAATTATCTTCTCGCATTGGGACACTCAGATAAATTTCCAAATCATAATTTTTCAGTTCTTTAATATTTTATGCAAGCATTATATCTAGAGTTTAACTGCAAAGTACCAGTTGATTGAATTTATCATAAAAAACTATATTTAAATCTCTAGCAGACACAGGCACAATGCAGAACAAATTATCCTTAATTGACAAATTGTATTGCCTTGAGTAGTTTCATTCGAAATTTATCTTTTTAATGTGAATCACACTACATGTGAATCTACTTTTTTTCCAAGCTATTTTCAGTCTTTTCTTTGACTTTGGATTCTCACTATTCATAAATACAAAGGTCAATTCATTAGACAATTTAGAAAACTGTGCATGCGTGCAAGCATGCTTGAGTGAATGAGTGAGAGAGAGAGACTGAGAGTAAAATTAGAAAAAGTGTTAGATATTTAATTAAGAATATATACAGTATAGTTACACACATTTTAGAGATATACACTGCAATTTGAATATGAACACAAATATCTCCTCAAAACCAAGAAATTGGAGTTGCCAACATAAAAAATATGACACTATTCTAAAGGACCAAAATGACAACGAAGCCTTGGGTTAGCACTGGCTATCTGTATTAGCCGTGCCAGCTAGCACTGCCAGCACAATAATGTGTAGGGAAATGTAGTAATGGGCTTTTATACATATATTTTTTTTAAGTAACACATCACAACAGTAGGACTCAATATGGTAATGTTATTAGCCATGCCCAACTCAAAAAACTTGAAACTGAAAGTGACAAAGCATAAGGGAATCTCTAGAGTTGTACTCAACCCCACAGTGGGGATGGGCAAGGTCAAACATCCAATTACAGTAATTATGAACATGAACGTCCACAGCTGTACAATTTTGAGCCTGCTCGGCATTCAAAGGACCGGGACTAGGCAAGAAGGAGAACTAATGGAGTTCGGCACAAGATAGAGATGTGGTCTGAAGAGAACTTGGACTGCTGTCTTGGTGAATGACCACAGCAAATGACACTACAGCTTTGAGGCCAGTGGCTATTTTGCAGTGTATCTGTATTTATGTCACTGCCTCGGTTGAGAATGAGATACTAGATTACAAGGCATGGGTCATCATCACCATCATCATAATCATCATTGTACATGCCTGTACAACATGGATAGCTAGCTAGATTTCCAGTTACAATTTCAGTATTACCTGGCTTTTGTTACATGACAAACTTATAGCAGATGCTCTTATCCAGAACAATCCAAGTTACACACTGTGCTCAAGAGTACACTGCCATTGTCCTCCCCGAGAAGCCAGCCCATAATGCTCCTGGTGTCATCATTATCATCGTCTATACAACAGCAAGTGCAGCGGCCCAGCATTGTAAAAATATGACCTAAACCTTGTTATTTTACATGTGAAAATATGGCATGAATGCAGAAATTCTTAGAATGTCTCATTAGTCCTTGTTTTATTTTTCAGCAAAGGCTCTGAAAAACATCCAGTAAACAGCCTACAATCTTAATCAATCTGGACCCCCCGTTTCTCAAACAGATCGAAGCAGACATTTCCTTTTGAACTCATGCTGGATTCAGATACATTTTTTTTCCAATTGCCAGAAAAACAGGTGGCAAAGCAGTTGGATATATTCTTCCTAATATAGTACTGAAATAAATCATTACTCATGAAAGAGTAGCACTGCCTGCTATCTTTGAGAATTTGTTTTCTCATACAGTCCATGGGAATTGAACTGGTTAAAACTATGAACTTATTTTCATACAATTACTAATATTCAAAGGTATCTAATACATTAGATCTCTCCCTCTCTTTCTGTTTTGATTAAAACAAACAGCATCTTGGTAGTGTGTTTGAGTGCGTGTGCTGTATATAAAGTATACATTCAGTGAGCACTTTATTAGGTATTTATTAGATTTATTTTAAGACCTATTTGTCTTCTGCTGCTGTAGCCTATCCACTTTTAGGTTTGACATGTGGTGTGTTCAGAGATGCTCTTCTGCACACCACTGTTGTAATGCATAGTTATTGGCGTTACTGTCACCTTCCTGTCAGCTTTGTCTGGACCTTCTCCTGGTTGGCATTTATGGTTGGCATTTATATAGCGCCTTTATCTAAAGCGCTGTACAATTGATGCTTCTCATTCACCCATTCATACACACACTCACACACTCACACACCAACGGCGATTGGCTGCCATGCAAGGCACCGACCTGCACGTCAGGAGCATTTGGGGGTTAGGTGTCTTGCTCAGGGACACTTCGACACAGCCTGGGTGGGGATCGAACCGGCAACCCTCCGACTGCCAGACGACTGCTCTTACTGCCTGAGCCATGTCGCCCCCTATGACTCTCTTCTCCTCTGACGTCTCATTAACAAGGCGTTTTTGTCGACAGAACTGCTGCTCACTGGATGTTTTTTTCTTATTTGCACCATTCTCTGCAAAATCCCAGGAGATCAGCAATTTATGAGATACTCAAACCAACCTGTCTGGCACCAACAACCATTCCACGGTCAAAGTCACTTAGATCATATTTCTTCCCCATTCTGTCATTTGGTCTGAACAATAGTTGAACCTCTTGACCACGTCTGCATGCTTCTATGCATGTATTTGTTGCCACATGATTGGCTGATTAAATACTTGCATGAACAAGCTATTGTACAGGTTTACCTAATAAATTGCTCACTGGGTGTATATAAAACACCTTCTATTGACCAAAACAGAGAAGACTTCAAGAAATGATAAGTCGTAAAATAAAAAGATTAACAGTTACTTCCAACAAGATGAGAACACAGAGAGCGCCCTGTGCTTCAAGTAAATTGGGCTCTTCTCTGTAGATTGCTTTAAAGAGGTGACCTAACCATTCCTGAGTGCTCTCTGGGCCACCGGTTCTTCCTTACATACAGACCTCCTGCTCTCTATCTCTCTCTCTCTCTCTCTCTCTCTCTCTCTCTCATTCTCTCTCTCTCTCTCTCTCTCTCTCTCTCTCTCTCGCCAAATGCCTCCAGGGCAGGCTTACATTACAGCGGTAGTTAACAGATTAATATCTGTTACGAATTACAAGATGAGCGCTCGGGAAATGACATGCTTACAGCCCCCGCCAACAACCTTCACTTTAGAAAGGCCACCCTCGGCTGTTCTGTGAAGGATTATCAGCATTAGACTTGTGGTTATCGCTCGCAGTGATGTGGCCATCTTACTGGAGCTTGAGGAGAGTGTCACACGTATTTCACTTTGAACCTCAATGATAGTGTTTTGCTGGATGCACAGTAACAAGCTATCAAGAATACGAGGACAACAATATAACAAACAAATACAAATGTCAGGGTGGAATGACAGAATTAAATGACCCAAGAATGATAGTTTTGCATACCTCAATATCAGCATGCCATAAAATTATTTGGGATGTTTAATTTGATTTCAACTTTTATTCTAAATCTCAGGCATCGAACCACATCACTATTCCATTCACAAGACCCAGGTAAATAATTTCTGGTATTTTCAATGATCAGGAGATAAAATTCAGGAGAAAACCTTTTTTATGTCAATTCTCTAAACTGAAATGTCAGGCACGAAAGACGATAAGGGGTACATACTGTATGTATGTGTGTGTGTGTGTGTGTGTGTGTGTGTGTGTGTGTGTGTGTGGTAATGTTCCCCTCTAAGAATGCAAACACAAAATCAATTCTCTGCACAAGGACTGCAGTTTAACCCTGTGTAAGTGCGGACATTGAAAGTGAGGTAACTGTTACTCATATAGCTAAGAATTATGCATCTGAACTACAGTATGCACACTGCAAATAATAACAATAATAATAATTATTATTATTATTATAATTATTATAATAATATATATTTTTTTAATTTTTATTATTATTCATAATAATAAGCATTCATTAAAATTAATTAGAATAAATGTGTGTATATCCTGTTATAGGACTGTTTTGCTCTTGCATCTGTCATGTGTTGAGCTGTGTGTGGGAGCCAGGACTACAGTAAGAAGTGTGTTATTTCCCTCATGTAAAATATAGTCACTCATCTTGACTCACTTGTCTGGGCAAAAAAGTCTTACTGACTCATATTTGCTCATAGGCTCACACCTATGAAGAAATATAATCTAAAGTAATATGTTTTTTGCATTCACACTTTTTTCTTGAGGAAAAACATTTGCAAATTGCAGTGATTTCACCATGTATCTTCATTCTACATTCTTGATTTACAACTATATACGTACATCATCATTAAAGGTTCATATTTATTTGCTTGAAAATGATATTCTGAATGCAATAGAGTTCTATATGCAAAACATTTTTCCCATTTATTTTAATTTCACTGTGAAAAAATAAATCATAAAGATAATCATATTTAATATCAGTTCCAACATTCATTTTAAATATAGTGCTGAAATGAGGACATCATATCATCTCTGCTCTTAAAATGGCTCTCCCTTTTATAAACCTGAGTTCCGGATGCCATTTGAAATGAATTAACAGAGTAGCCTATTTTTACACTGTGGTCTCAGAACATATCTACTCTTTAAAAGTGCAGAAATAAGCAGAGGTCCAGAACAGGCTCATTAACCCTCCTCTACTGCAGGGGGAGTATCAAGAATTTAAGTAAAATAATTGGCGCAGGTTATTCTTTTAGTGTCAAAAGTTTTTTTTTGTGAGCCAATGTTACCGCTGATGGTGCAAATTGGAATTGGATCCTTGATTAATTTCAACAATGATTATGAATTTCAATAAAGACAAAGAAATGTAAATCAGATTGCATATTTCAGATACTTGTACTTTGCTGTACATTTTTTCGATGACTGTATTAAACAAAGAAAGTGGTAAATTAAAGGACATAAGATGCATACAATCTGACTAAATCTTCAACACAAGCAATAAAAGCTCATTGCCAGTATCCAGTGTTGTAATTGTAATTCTCATTTTGGAATACAATATGCTTTCTATGTATACAGTGGGGTAAAAAAAAGTTTAAACTTTGGAACAATGTGCTTTGGACTGACAAAACCAAAATTTTACTTCGCCACCACCAAAGAAGGTATGTTTGGAGAAAAAAGGTGAAGCCTTTGTAGAGAAGAACATTATGCTTTGGGGTGTTGTGGCAGCTGGGGGCACAGGAAATATTGTGCAAGTGGAAGGAAGAATAGATCCCACCAAATATCAAAAAATTCTAGAGGCTAATGTTCAAAGGTCAGTCTAGACATTGAAGTTGAAGAGAGATTTGCTATTCCAGCAAGACAATGATCCAAAGCATCAACCATGGAGTACCATGAAGTACCTCCAGGAAAGATGGATGAAGGTTTTGGAATGACCACCACAGTCTGCAGACTTGAATAGAGATCTCAAACATGCCATACATGCAAGGAGATCAAAGAATATTTCTGAGCTAGAGGTGTTCAGCCAGGAAGAATGGGGAGAAAATCCAAAAGTGAGAATTGAAAGACTCTACAGGAAGCATTTACAAACTGTTTTAGTTGCCCGAGGATAAGTTACAAAGTACTAATTGACAGGGTTCCCAAACTTTTGCACAGGGCCTTTTTGCTTTTTTTATATTTTCAAAGTGTAAAACATTAAAATAAAAATAATAATAAAAATGAATATTGCTTTAAAATATGAAGAAATGTGTCATGTTTAACATTTAGAGGCCAGGTTCGCTTCTGTTCACTTGTTGTAAAAGGCTTTTTGACCAGGGGTGTCCAAATCTCTGCACACTACAGTACACATAATTTAGAATTGCTATTTTTTCTGCTACTTACACTATTCATGGCTGTCTTTTGAATTTGTTTAATGACTTTTGACAAATTGTTTGTATTGTGAAAAGTGCACCAGAAAACCTGTATTGTTTCTGTTATCATAACTAATAATATGAAAATAAGTTTGTAAATGTGTCTGATTCTTGGCTTAACTCAGGCAAATATTCAAGCTCCATCTTACAGGTCACAATGTCTTAGCTCTGAGACATCTATCTCTCCGCTGATCTCCAGTGACAAAAGGAAGGAATGAGAAACACAGCTTATGAAAAGCGACAGCGTGGAGGAAGCGGTGCCGGTCTTTCTTTATTTTTCCAAGAGGTGCCACTCCGCTCGGCTGTTTATTTCTCCGAAGGCGTGCCGCTTGTCCCTTTGTTTATTTATCACAACATGCTCCTGCCCTCATCCTCTCCTCGCTGCCTTGGAGGTTGGACACGCCAGTAGGGGTCCCTGTCATTGTGTCACCAACTCCTGCTGGACTTGCGGAGATTACCGCACCGAAGGAAACAGCACAGGTTTATTTATTAATTTATTTATGCATGCACTGGCAGCTGGTAAGAATTGTCATAGGCAGAGCTGTTCACATAAAATGATATGGCACTTATAGACTGTAGTTATAGACTGCTTTTAACAATCATTGTTTTATTGCCATTTGTTGCAAAGAACAATACACACAATATTGACAACACACACACACAAAAATATTGATATTCATAGATAATCTTGACTGAGATAAACTAGCAATGCAACACGGTCTAAGCATGTAAGTTTTCAACCCTAACAAAGTACACCTCATTCAACAGCTAGAGATCTCATTGACCTGCTAATTCATTGAATCAGTTGTGTCAAATTAGGGATGAAATTAATTCCTACAGGACAGTAGATCTCCAGGAATGGGGTTGGGAACCATTGGCCAAGGCATTTTATACTGCAATTTGCATATGTTTCTTGCTCATCTCTCCTGAAATACAATTTTGTTCAACGACTTGAGCAAATAAAAGTTAATTCATTAATTGTGTTCAATTGCAGTAAATGTTCTTGTAAACGGCTTGCCTCTATCAGATTTGATCTAGATGTCAGGGTCATTTGTCATTTGGGTCACAGCTCTTTGATGTGTATTTCCTTTTTTTTTGATGTGCATTTTCATTACATTACATTCCATTATTGGCATTTGGCAGACACTCTTATCCAGAGCGACATACAGTTGATTAGACTAAGCAGGAGACAATCCTCCCCTGGAGCAATGCAGGAAAATGCACACTGGGATTAGAACCACCGACCTTGCGTGTCCCAGTCATATACCTTAACCACTACGCTACAGGCTGCCCCTCTCCAGTAATGTCCTCTAGCATGGTGTTATTTGGAGGGATTTCACTATTTTTTAGCAACTCTGAGCTGGTAGCTTCCATATTGGCTATAGCTGCAAAGAAACAAAATCTAGTTAGCTAGGTTCTAGGTAAAGAATGAATAAATAAAGTAAGCTAGCTAGCTTGCAGACACAGCAACAGTAGTGCTAACACTGTGACAGAAAGATGGTGATGTAACTGGCTAGTACTGGCTAGCATTTCTGTGCTCTGAATGTTAAGCTAGTGTTTTGTTTGGAATTCGATATCTGCAAAGATCTCCAAAAAACACTGAGGTAGAGGAAGATGTGGAAAGCATTAGGCTCCACTAACACGAGGGATACTTTTAGTATAACACAGTATATAGGCTTTATATAATGGCTTGGATAAATATTCAATTCTGATTGGTTGACAGCCGTGCATTATATTTTTTGTATTGGCATGGTAATCCAGGTCCTTTTTCTCATTACAGTTTCAAATCCCTCTGTCCAAACTTTTAAATTGTTGGCTTAGAAATCAAATAAATCTTTCTACATCCATATTGCCCAAAAATGAAATATAACCATAGCAACATGATTTAGCAGTTGATTCACAAAACCAATAAGGTTAAATGCACAGATAAAAATGCGTTTTTTACCAGCGACTATCTTATTTCTAATATGGTATCATTTTACTGCCGATTGCCGAAAGCAGACTAGTTAAATGCAAGAGGATAATTCCTACAGCTCTCACACAGGTTTCCTTTTCTCTCATGCACAAATATATAATGGTTGTTGTAAAATAAAGCATGAAACAGTTTAGCTCGTTGGCTAATGTTAGTTAATCTCAACATAATAAAATTACAACAAATCTGTCATAATTGTGATAAATGTGATCATTTTTCCACATCCTCAGGAAGGAGTCCTTATACTAAGTTTGGTATCAACAAAAAAAAATCCATCTAATAACTTTTGAGAGGCTTGGTGCGGATATCATCTGTGGCAAATTTGTCGAAAATTGGGCAAACGTTATGGCCTTATGTGGTTTGTGGTTGACATGAAAAGTTGTCTCAGCCTTCACGGTATCGTCAGACACAATAATTATTTTTATAAGCAAACACATCACCATTTATTAGCCAAAATGCATTTTTGCTTACTGTAGCACCCCCAGTAGTCGAAAAATGGAAAGGTTTTGGTGCTTCCTCAAAATGGGGTCCAGAGTCCATGTACCAAGTTTGTTTTAGATACATCAAAGTTTTGCTGAAAAATGAGCTCACTTCCTGTTTGGCAACTTCATCACCGATTTTGATTGGCTTGATCCACCTGAGGACTTTTGTGAGGCTTGATATTTTTTGAGTGTGTTGCACTCGACTGGATCCAAGGAATCCAACAGTACCTCATTTTTGAAAATCATGCATACGGTTCAAAATACATGCATAAACATAGCTCCAACTTCGACCTGTTGGTGGGGCTAGAGCGCTCGAGGTGGAGACATGAATCTTGGTGCCAATCAGTGAGCCAAATTTCAAAGCTTTGTACCATACGGTTCTAGGGGCTGCCAGAAGAAAAAATGATGATTATTAATAATAAGAAGAAAAGGTAGAAACACACAGCTTCACTGCTGGGCCCCAAATATGAAAACCAATTCATGCAAAGTACCGTTCACAGGAGAACACCACAGCGGCACCTCCCCAGACCAGGTATTGAACTTGCAACCTCCACGTAATAACCACTACTCTGCTGCTGCACAGCCACCTGCTCTGCGCCTATAGTGCCTGCATTATTCAGAGGCAATCATACCCACATGCTTTTATTTTTTTCCCTTCAATACCTCCAAGAAGCACTCTGCAATACCACCATGTATGAATCTGAAGTGATTTGAGGAAAGATTTGTCTTTGAACAGAAATATCTTCCCTTGCTTTATACATTTTTCTTTAAAGGAATAAGCGGTTTAGGCATTTTGCTGCAGCTGGGATATATCCTTTTGACTTAAGAAGAATACATTCGAGTGAATACATTGCTGAGCTTTGGTTTTTCATATTTTTCACAGCCAGGTCGAGATATTTACCACTACAGTATGTGAAAAATATGTTCTGACTGACTGTAAAACTATCAACTTATTATCTCATTATTATTATTATTATTATTATTATTATTATTATTATATTTTACTTTGAATGTATTACAATGTACAATAAATTCTAAATAGTTACAACAATAGATGTGTAAGGGCAGATGAATCAGGATACATTGCTTTCTTCCTGGCTAACTGCATAATATTGTATATGAGAAGTAGTAGGGAGGGCTAACTTATTCCTGGCTGCCAGGCTGAGTGGTAGCTATCTGATCGCTTCGGTTACAAGAAGGCATGCCAATGTCATTTCTCTGTGGAGTACCGTGGGGATATCCTCTGAAGTGGTTTCACTTCACGGTCAGGATCTGCCAAACACGCTTCCACCAATGAAATCAAATCAGGCTATCATTTTTACATTTTTTCTGTTCAAGTAAACAAAGAAATGTCTGTTGCAAAATGCCCCTATTTGTTTGAAATAAGATGATGAAATTAGATGATTAATGTATCTGGAACAGCAGCCAGGGGCCCCACTGCCAGCAGAGGCCCTACACACTCCCCCTGGTGGGCCTCTGGAAAGGAGCAGCCCCGTGCAAGACTCACATCTACCATGGACTTTCCACACCGCAGATGATCACACATCCAAATACACACATTTCTGCTGACCTTGTCGTGATGGGACTTTTTGACTTAAATAATAAACTTGCCGGTACAATGACAAACAAGTCGTATCGTGTATTTTGGTGAATGTAGCTTGTGTTTTGGACTATGTGAAAAACATGTTACACGGAGCCCACTTCTTAACAATGTTACTGCAGTTTTTTGGAGGTGGACGGATTCACAGGAAAAAGAGAGTAAGAGCGCCGGTCAGCAGAGCAAGGAGCTGGAGCTCCGTCCACAGGGACCTCCCGCCCGGCTGAGTCAGCCATTAGAGACGGACCGGGGGGAGGAGATAGAGGAGGTCGCGCTCCGTTTCTGTCGCTCCGCGGTCCGCGCGGCATTGGGAGATCTGAAGAAGACCCCATGACTCAGGGATTTAGGTGCGTGAAGCGCATTCCCGGAGGGCTTCGGGCCACTAATACGTGTCCAGCAGTCTGGCACTTTCCGCTCAGGTGAAAAATGACTGTCCCAAAGAGGACGACGTTATCAGCAGTGTCAGGGGAGACGGTTCTCCTCTGCATTGTGCCTGCTACACTGATCAACCCCATGCAGAAATGGACTGTTATGAAAGCTTATGCTGATGAAGAAACATCCACACACAAACAGCCATACCTATGGATGGACACACAAGCACACACACACAAAACTGGTTCAATGTATATGAAACTCTGGAAAAAGAAAACTGAAACATGATTTGAAATTGTGTCGATATATATATATATATGTATATATATATATTTATATATGCTATCCTGCTGTGATTTCATTCTGTCATCACTCTGGACTCAAACTGAGAAAGGCAATTTTCTTTTGATGGAAATCTCCTGTGATCTACAAATGTACTGCCTGATTTATGATGAAATATCCATCCAACTTTATTTTTATGTTTTAATTTATTGTTTGTTTTAAAAGCAGACCTATAAGACGGCTTGGTTTTAATGGACACGCAGGTTCTGGATGCACTCATCTGCATAAATGCTTATCATGAAAGGCATTTGCATATCACTGATATGCTTGTTACCAATTAGTACGCACTTTCCATACAAATGCACTGGTGTGTGTCAGGAATAATGAATATATATCTCTGGATAGCAGAATTGCCTGCGCTTGACCCTTCAAATGCGAGATTGAATCTTATGTTTACTGACAGATAGACTCACAATTGGATTTACTTCAAGATGCAGCAGAGACAAATTAGGCATTGCAAATTCAAATATCAAACTATAACATCACAGCAGTATCTAAGGCTTCATAAACAATTAAATTAGACAAAAAAGTGCACCCACATGTTGCTATATATAAAAGAAAAAAAAAAGCATGCATCATGATGAAAATGAATTATTCTCTACATAATCCTGAATTATATCATCATTACAGTTGTTAATTTCCTCAACAGGTTCACTCTCTGAATATAATGAAATGTACTGTGAATAAATCTATTCTCTTGGATGGTCTGTAGTTTGAAATGCTTCTTTCCAACAAATATAAAACGGCAAGCAATAACCTTGGAGTTCAGGCCCCACCCGCATTAAGAGCATGATTAATTTAGCTCAGCATTTACATATTTCTTAATACCTGACACTGAGCTGTCTTGTGGAACACCCACAGTTGTAGGAGTACAGGGTTGTACAACCACACCACAAGCTGCTTCATTTCCAACACCATATGGCAGTTTGACAGTGCTTTCTCTGATAATTAGTACCTTACATATAAGCCAAGTCTGGGGACCAAGTGTCAAGAGGCACATCCTGTTGTTCCCTCAGTAATTTCTTCTGAAATCTTCTGAAACCTTCACAGGGAACTGTTACCATCACACCACAAATCAGCTGCCACCCCTCCTCCTCTCCCCCTCAACCACCAGGCACCACCAGAACGCAGCGATTTACATATGCACATTACTTTTCAACACCCTTTACACCAACGTCTTCAATGTTTCTGAATGTGACACCCATTGAAATGCATCGTATATATAGCATTCAAAGGGCCATATTTTGGCACGTTGGCGCAGTTACTAGTGTGTGGTGCACCGGGCGTGGCTGCTGAATGTTGGCATTTGTGAGAAGGTGAATCGAGGGGTGTACAGATCATGGTGCGTGGTGCAGGTGGAGAATGGGCTGGATTATGCTGACCGTATTATCAGTGGGTGTGGTGCACCTTGATTCTTTCAAATCCAATCAAATTAACTCTCGGTCACATTAACAGAGTTTACAAATGCAGTCTAATCCGTAATATGTACCAGTGAGCCATACTGTAGCTATCATTTTAACTACTGTCATGTTATTAAAATGCTATTCTTCTCATTACAGGCAGGTGTAAGAAAAATAAAGAAATACCATACCCGAGGGATTACGGAATAGCCACAAACAATTAAAAGCAGAAATAACTACAGGAATTAAAATGATAAAGAACTGAACAATAAATGCAATGTAGCAGATGCATTTTCCTGGTTGTGGGATTTATGGCAACCACAAACTGAACAGCATGTGATCCACACAAAGTGTTAATTGGCTTTTGAATGGGCTGAACATTGCATCTGAAAGCCCAGAAATGAGCAATATGCCATAGACTGGATTGCGATTTGCACCTTAGACCTGGGTTGAGCAGGTGGGTGGCGAAAGGCTGAAATTTGGACCTGTCTCACCGGAAAATTACAATAAGCTACAGTAAAATGGGAATGAGCTGCTCGCTTTGACTGACACACCCAGAGCAGTGCGTCTCCTCTGACATCAGTGAGCGGTGAGTCCTAAAATTACCAGAGGCATTAGATCATCTGGAAAATACCAAATCGAAAGCAGTCCAGCTCGCAACACGCCAGGCGCCGGCCAGAAAATACGACCCATAATGTTTAGTGATGTCCACTTCAGTAATGAAAGTTTACTGCAAGGGGGACTAAAGGCAAACGAACAATAAGAAAACACAACCTTTATCACAACTAATGTGCAGACATGCAAAATTAATTTCCCATACCATCAGCGTAAAGAATCATAACAAAAAGTTAAATTAAATTGTGAATTTTCTCATTCGGCTCTGCTGCTAGAAAATATATATTGGTTTCATCATGTTCATCTAATTTGTGATGTTTTCACGTATTGCCTTCATATTATATATGAAGCCCATATGTGATTTCAGGCATGTCATGTTCAGGTATGTCAAAACAGATTAAATGTGTTTAATCTGTAAACAATAAACATTAAACATTTAAATTCCAAATTTATTTGATTAGATTCATAATACAACACATCGAACACAGGTCAATAATGTGCTATGCTTTTGTTAATTGCTGATATTAGCTGTTGACTAGGACATAATAAAATAAAATCAAACAACTAAACCACCCACAGCTAAAAAGCCTTTGAGAATATGGTGATGCATACTGTTAAAACTGGATTAAAGAAAAAAAAAATTCTTCACAAATAACATTAACTCACCAACATGGGATTTGTTGGCCAGACAATATACTGTATACGTTCAATGTATGACTCTAATATTGTTGGAGAGCGTATACGGAGTGTAGTCATTTAGCGGTGGGTGAATAATGTGTGCAGGGAAAGTTCTGGCAAGGTTGCAGGGATGCAGTCAGATGCACAGGTGACAGACCTGAGGATGTCTGTGTGCCTCCTCGGGCCGGGCACCATGGCGACCAGGTCGCTGCGGAAACGGCTGCGACCAGATGGCACAGCCGCTGGGGACAAAGGACACAGACAAGCTGGTCCCCGTTAAGTTTAGAGGTTGCATATTCTAGCATTATTTAATGCTTAATTACATGCATCATTTATCATAATTATGTCTTGATGGAAAAAAAAAAAGTTGATACGCATATGAATCACGCTGAATATTCAAAAACTCAGTCCTCATTTTCCTGACAGTAAAAACATGTTAACTTGGTCAGTGCTTTCATTTTGTGGACATTTTCTTGGACGTGTGCCTTGGTTTGTCAGAGCTGGTCACATATATTTGGATGATATTGCAATTATAGGTTTTAGTGCCAAGCCGAAGAAAGCATACAGTTATACTGTGCCAGTTACACTGGCGAAAGGGGAAAAATGCCTTCAGCACTTACACCTGAAAAACTAACTTCTAATTTGCCAAATTCAAAATGACATTCCAGATAAATTGTCCTTTTAACTCAAGTCCTTGGTGCTGTTCTTTGTTCCGGACAATTCTGCATTATACACAGATGATTATTTATGTAATTATGTAAATATATTCTAAATTATTTGCTTACTCTTCAGGGAGAAATTATTTTCAAAGGAACCCACGAAGCTATGCTATCCAGTTTATTGTTGCTTCTGAATGTGTGATTCTCAACTGTACACAACTCAAGGAACATGGGCAAGATGGACAGCCTCAGGAACCCAATTACATGAACATTTTTCCAAATCTGCATCGCGACTGAAACATATACTTATGATCCTTGTTGATGTGACACCTGTGTCACTCATAAGTCTTGAATAGAAATGTTCATAATTTCAGCATTTAAATCTGGCCTATTTCAAGTGAGAATGTCAGGAAATGACAAGGTAAGGGAAAGTGACAGAATTATACATACAAAACAGATTTCACAGGTTAGAATTGGAGAGGTCTATTTACTTAAGCTTGGTTATTGAAAAACTGTCCAAATGCCTGCAGGACTCCTATATTTCACGTCTGTGATGGTGACAGCAGAATGAATGCGGACTTCGACAAGAGCCAAACCAAAATAAAAAGGAAGGGGGGGTGGGTGGTGAGAAAATTGAAAGAAGTGCCTGTCATAAGGTGACGCTGATTGAGAGAAGGCCTCAAACAGACTGAATTAAAGGAGCTTCTGGTCTGTATGCTAAAGCAGAAGTGGTTTGTTTGCAGAGATATCATCTGTCTTGACCGTGTGCCATCTCTGGTGGCAAATGATAGATTGAGACACAGTGTCAATATGTACATGCGGATGTCATGTGTCATGTGGCTATTTTCATGTTTCCACAACTGTCAGTAATGTCTGAATAGCGTGTTCAGGACTGAGACGTCTACCATTTAGGATCTTTAGGGAGCCAAGCTATAATGGTGCACACCCATATTCAAGATACTGATGCTTATACGGACTCATTACTAAGGCCAGCAACTTTCAACAACATCTTAGTTATTATTTTTATTATACTGTATACATATAGACCACTGTAAGAAGACCACAGTAAGAAGCATTTTCACTTGTTTTGACATTTTGTCATCTAGCATCTTTAGTTATTCATAAAAGTGAAGGAAAGTGAGCTTACATTGTATGTGTAGTCCATTTCAATAGCTGGATATTTACTGAGGCAATTCAGTGATGGAATGATAGTGCCTCACCTGGAACCCAAACCTGCAACCTCTGAAGTACAAGCCCAGTGCCTTAACCACTATACTGCATGTCCACCCCATTTTTGCCAGATTTTTGCCCATTTCTGTTAGAAAGTGTTAATTATATTTGTGATATTACCACTGGGCCCAGTGGGGGAAAAAAGCAGAAAGGTTATGCAGGGAAAACAATAAAATAAAATAAAGTATGCATTCCCCATGCCATAGAATTACTGCAGCAGAAGAAAGTCCTCATTATCTGCTGGGCCCGTTTCAGTCGGATGCCCCGTGACAATCATACTCGCCCATGCTGTCACTTTCCAGGAAATGGAATCTGCACTATCAGTAAATATGAATCAGTGTTCTGTAATGTTCATATACTTCCATACCATTCGGCCATGTTAGTCACCCATATTTGCAGTGTTTTTTAGGAAATGGGTATTCTTGCCACCAGTAAACGTAGATCAGTTATCCTCAGTGCGATTGAAATGTTCTTTTTTTTGTAATGTTTTGTCTGGGAAATGAAAAATCTTGCCACCATAAACATCGCAAAATACATAGCCGGTATTGCATTCATTACTGAGGACCATTGATTTGGAAAACAGTGCTGATCTACAGTTATCACCAAACAAATAAATTATGTTTCTAGTACAGTTAACAAAATGGCATACTATTAATCTATTTACATATTTAATCTTTATAATACATATTTTAATATTTTCAAATTAATCTATTAACAGTGGAAAGGTAGTAGAGGCAATCTATGCTATCCTCATAGCAAAATTAGAGAAAATGACCATGTATGAATTAAGTATGACAACCCTTAGTGAAATTTTATTAAACGAGCAAATATTCCTGTCTAAAATGGGAAGAAGCATTCGATCAGAGTAAAATGCTCTCTACTAGAGTTTATTTAACACAGAACATTATGAGGTGTGGGTCATCGCTCATTTTGTTCCTTCTTTCTGGCTCACTTTCATTTACTTCCTCTTCAAACGCTCAAGCACTTCTCCGACTGTCGGCGCGGTCACCTAAAAACCCAGCCGTAGCAGTGCTGACGGGAAGCGAGGCAGCCGGATGAAGGAGCGCTTATTTATGAAATGATTTTGCGTATTTATCTGTGTCACAGCTTCCCGAGGGGAATTCGGACTGTGAGCGACAGCCTGTTGGCACCAGATGAGTGAAGCTTTCACACCCTGCCACAGACAATGGAATGGCAGTTGACGTTTCTTTTTAACACACCGCTTTGAGGTCACCAGTTAGTTTAGTTCTTTTTGCCAACGTGGGGGTAGGAGAGCCTCCAGTCAATGTAAAACAGGAAGAGGGACATATTTGAAAGGGTAAGCCTCTACGTCTTTTAATGTCAGAAAGGCCCATGTCACCAGGCAATTTCTGTGTAAACGTGGTAGCAGCATTATATTACATGTTATTTAGCTAACGCTTTTATCCAAAGTGGCTTACAGTTGATTAGACTAAGCTAGGGACAATCCCCCCTGGAGCAATGTGGAGTTAAGCTGTGCAGGTTTTCCCCTATAACAACATTATACATTTGCTCATTAATGTCTCATTGTTCACTTCACATATTCCTTGCGGGGTATTCTCTGTGGCATGTGTTTTATATGTGTATCACAGAAAATGTGATGGATGTAGGTGCACAGCAGCCAGATTAGTGGTGTATTCCCATTATATAATATCATTGTAAACAATGTTTGAAACATGTCACTTCATAAATCGTCAAAAGCAGAATATTGAAATTAGGTCTGTACTCATATGTTAATTTGCCGAACTTAAATTTACAAGTGCACCACATAGTCAGTGTAACCTTTATAGCTTGGCCCTGCTCATTATAAGAAAAAATATGTGCAATGTAATTAAGTGCACACTGACAGATTCTACCAAATAAGGTGGTAATAGGGGTTTTAATTCCACTCACATTAAAACAAGATGCTCTTGACAGTCAGTTTAAAATGTTATTTTAAGTTTATTTATGTTTTTTTTTTTTTTTTACTTGTTGAAAACTACTTGTAAATTTTTTCCATGTTGTCATATTACCAATAACCAGAATTTAAGCGTTTACATAAAAAGCCTTTATCGACACAAAAGGAGATGCATTGGAGTGGAAATCAGATTAAGCTTAGAAAAATTAATGCTTTCCATAACAGTGATAGATTAAAAAAAGTTCTGGCAATTGGTTGTGAGTAAAATGAGAGCCAAGGAACCACGAGTGCAAATAGCATCCTCATTTTTTTTATTGGCCTCCATCACTGTATATTTCTAAACATTAAATAATAATGGGAGTGATTTGTTCCACTGTAAACTCTTTGCCTGGGCTTTGCGCAGTGAGTTGAAAAATGGCGACCGCAGCTTATGATCTCTCAGTCTTGTCAGCTGGCTGCCAGCTCATCACCAGCTCATTAAGTTCCTCCTCTCTGCCAAATCAAAGAACCTTGTCTTTTTATTTCCTGGCAAAACACACCCTTCCCTGCCCCTCCCAGCGAACTCCCTCCTCCCTCTGCTAAATTCACAGCCAAACCTATTTCCACAAATCGTCAAATGTGTCCTGGAACTCGACCCTTCTTCCATTTCAGTACCTAGGTCTCTCTTGGTCCTATCAGACACATCACAAACACCCCTTTCCTCTCAACTCTCATTTAAAACTAACAAAAATGTCTTTATCTATTAAAAACAATCCTTATGAGACAGTGAAAAGAATGAATTCCAATGTAGTTGCGTACAGAAAACCACGTTCATCACCAAGGGCATTGAATGAGTTAAACAATAGTGATTTTCTAATTATCCATATTTAAATCCACAGGAAGGTCAGAGAGCATGTACTGTGTCGTGTCATTGTACAAAATGTATGTCAAGCGGATGTGGAGTTAACCAAAACTCTTTGCAGAGGAAACCAAGAGAGAATTAGACGCTAGTAATTAGAACATTTGCCTTTGTCGGAACAGTCTAATTTCCTCTCTCCCTCTTACCTTTTTTCTATATCCTGACCTTGAGAGGAAAAAAAGAAGAAGAAGAAGCATGGCCTAATTTTATCAGTAGGGCCTTTAAAAAAAAAAAAAAAGAAGAAGAAGAAAAATGAAAACGAAAAATGAAAAAACATCTCAATATTTGAAGTTCCAGAATCATTGGGATCATCCGTCATAACCGAACCGTTTCACTTTTTTCCTGCCGCTGTTCATCTTTTTAAATAAAAATGACATTGGGCGGTTTCTGAAATAAAATGCTCACTCCGGCGTTCTGTACGATTAGCAGTATTCAATACCGCCGCATCCTGACAAGCTGATTATCCCTCCGCAGTCACAGCTAGAAATAAGCCAGGGGTCATAAATACCGGGGGAAGGCACTTATTTTTCCATTTCTCAGCCTGCAGGAGTCAGCTAAAGCCAGGCCCCTTCAACACTGTCCTTTGCTGTCTCCGAAGATCACGGCTGAATACATTTCTCCCTCTTAAAAAAAATTGTGATGGTAATAGTAACTGAGGCCTCCTGGAAACACAACTGGGTAGTTGGTGGTCACAGAAACAAACGTTATAAGTGGATCATTTCATCCCGGTGGGGCCACTGCAGAAACCACTAAACTACTGTGCACATGCACGTGTGTTCACTCATTGGTCACACATGAGGCCATACCAACTGCTTAAACTGTCTGGAAGGTAGAAAAAATACATTCAAATATGAAATTTTAAATATGTGTCTTTTTCTCCCCTCAGTGTCATGAAGAGAATATAGTGACTGAGGTTAAACTCACTATTGGACTGATTAATAGAGATGTGAGCTGGTGTGATTGCTTGCAAGGCAATATGAAAATATATTCCATACAACAGGGCATTTACTGTATGTTTTCTTTTGTTGTGGTTAGTTTTTTTGACAGGTACTGTAAGTGTACATAATTCAAAAGATACCAAGGCATTGCTAACAACGCAAAGTGAATTATTGCTGTCATAAGAGTGCATGGTAAAATATGCCAGTTCTAAGGAAATAAAACAGCACAAAATCTAGCATGGCTACAGTAAGATAACAATAATTATTTACAATATTCAGTTAAATATAGCTAGCTGCCTAAACAAATCATATTTTATAATACTGTATTATGCAGGTATGGTTTGTTAACTAGCTTTCCTATATTCAATGTCCTCTTTCTTCCTCTTTGACTAAACACACAATAAGACAGATAGCTCTATACTTTAATGCACAATTCTTTATCACACACATGAAGTGGAAAATGAACACAAAGCAGAGAATGGTTTTAAATAATATTTATTTATTTCCTGTCCAGAATAAAGGCCTTTTGTTGCACTTGACTGTGGTGGGGACACTTTCATATCTCACATCTCATGGATGGCACAGCTGCTTCATTGCCTTGCGTAGCGTCCCTGCAACTTACCTGGATGGCCTTCAAAGGGACTGCACTCTGCAAGGGACTGTGGGCTGGCTCAACTTGCTATAAGACAATGGGTAATGATAATAAAATGTATCCTGCAATAAAAAGCAAAATTCAGATACTGAAGTAATGGGAATGGGAAGGACAGGGTGACTTTGCCGGTAAGAAAGTTGGCGGTGCCGAGAGAGAGCAGTTATCATCTTCTCCTTTAGCACCGCGGGAGATGTCAGCTTGTCAAGGGCACCGTGTGGTCAGTCCTGTAACAAACATTCATCTATAAATCCCACAAAACAAAATGGCTGGCTCTCCAGAAGGGGGTTATACATATGCAACACAAGTACAATGTCAAATATCTTATTGTTCAGACACCCAACTCAACTTCCACCCCCACCTGGTGACCTTGCTGAAATACCCCATCCTTTTTGACCGTGTAAGAAGACAATAAAATAGAAAAAGGATCTGTTGAGTGAATAGCTGACTGTCTGTGTTTTTGTAAGCATTTTTCCCATCTCTCTGTTTTTTCCTCTGAGTGATAGAGACATAACCTGTTTTATAGTAGTTTTATAGTTTTATCACACACAGACTTTATCAGAGAAAAAAGAACAAATTCTCTCCTTTGAGACAGTAAATGAGCTCATAGGGATGAGAGTAAAAGTTTTTTCTGAGAGGTTATAGATCCGAGGGAAATGCCTCTGTTCAATTTGAAACGGCAACTCTAAAGGTAATTTATTTTTACGTGATTTGATGTGCTCAGATGTTGAATACTTTCCAGTACATTAGTAGTACAATACTAGTTACCGAATGCTTGATTCAGAAGCAGCAACATTGGGGCGACTTTGGCTCAGTAGCTAAGAGCAGTCACCTGGCAGTCTGTGGATTGCCGGTTTGATCCCACCCTGGGTGTGTAGAAGTGTCTCTGAGCAAGACACTTAATCCCCAATTGCTCCTGATGAGCCGGTTGATGCATTACATGGGAGCCAATCGCTGTGTGTGTGTGTGTGTGTGTGTGTGTGTGTGTGGTGAATGAGAAGCATCAATTGTATATTTGGATAATTAACCATTTAGCAATAGTACTCTGGTGGCACCCATAGTAGTGGTGGTGGTAGTAGTAGTAGTTGCAGTAGCACTGTGAAATAATGTTCCAATGACATTTCAAACAGTAATATGCATTATGTGGTAAGTTACGCGTAGATGCCAGTGGTTACACACAGGAAAGGCTTATTAAACTCTGCCTTTCTCTCTCGGAGACCTCTTTGAAGTCAAGGTGCAAAATCAATTGAACACATCTGGGAGTTAATGGGCTTGTTTGGAGCAAAATTTTTAATGGTATAGGTCCAGTTTCAATATTATTCTTCAGGTCAGGTGAACTCATCAAATGCATCCCGTGAACAGCACATCACGTTCAGCGCTGAAATGAACATTTATAGGAGAAAAAGAAAGATAATTAGATGCCTCAAATGAGGTCCCAAAGTGCAGGCTTGCTTTGTATTTTTCATGTTGCTGTCTAGTACATGCCAGTACGCATTAACAGGACAGCTCAGGAGCTTGCCAGCTGCCTTGTCATTTGAACAATATCAAAACTTGTGTTCAGCACCAAGCCAGAGTGCTTACACAACAGTTCAGGAAGTGGGGACTGTGTTTCAGTCCCTCAGTTTTTAAACTTTTTTTTCTCAAAACTTATTAAATGAAAAGTTCCACCGTAGATGTGAATATGAAAATGACCAGCTAGGCATTGCATTATTGTTAAAATAGCTTTTTTTTTATGCAACACATATGTCCATGTGGTCACTTGAGCCTGAAGGACAGATTCTTAATAATCAATTTAAATAGAACAAGTCTTACTCTGAGGTCAGTTTGATCATGTTGAAGAAAATGCAACACTGGGACTCAGTGGTAGCACAGCCATACCTACGCGTGTATTCGTACGCAAAAGGCTCACTGTACAGATGCAGTTAAAATGAGCATGGGATTCTGCAGGTCCACTGGATTAAAACTACATACACCTAAAACTCAATATAGGCTAGGTGATGACAAAAATTTTTTTCCACGATTAGACATTTTTACAATAGCATAACCCCCGGTCGGTTGCCCCATGCTTCCAAGTCAAACATCACCGACACATGGAACAAATATGTGCAGACTAAAATGTATTGACGGAGGCTTGTGGATTCAATTGCACACATTGTGCCTCATATCAACATTTTCATAACTCCGTGTGCAAATTTATGTATGATCGGAAACAAACGAACAAATTCCACCAGATTTACAAACATATGAAAAAAAAAACTGAGATAAATCCCACATTATTTGTGTGAATGCATTTCCGAAGGATTCGGGGTCAATTTTGTTCTGCTCACATTTGATAAATGACGCCCAGTGTTTCTCCTAGCATCTGGCAATAGGCTAGGCTAGATGAATCCCACTGCAGGCTACATTTAATACTAACAGTTTACCATCCAAAATAGGGGAATTTTGGAAATCGTGCCCTTCCGTATTCAGTGAGCCCATGACTTCAAATAGCAGGTTGACCAGTGTGCATACTTCTTTGCATGCAGTTTTTCATTAATGTAGCTTCATCAAATCTATCCGTAGCCTAGCTATGTTACTGAGCTTGCTAGTTAGCTAATCCGCCACTGTTGGCTCTCTAGTTCCGCCTTCCAGACCTCGGGTTATTCAGTGACTGATTGTGGTAGAATAGCGCCATCTACTGTAAATGCAGTGCAACTGTTCAACCAGTTTCCGTGGAATTCCATGCGGAACAGCACTCATTTACATGACTCCCAACTGTAACAGTATGTAAGGACTGATGCCTGGTAATGTTGCAGTGAATGTTTTTCTTGTGTCATTATTATATAGGCTAATATGTAATATAACATTATAATCCAAATAAAAAGTTTTAGTTTTAAGACTGCATAAGGACTATTTCTGGTACCACCATTTGAGCGTTTTAATACTCATTTAGTGCAATAGATATTCTCATCTCATATCCGAGCCTTTATTCATTATGTATTACAACAGGCCAATCACACTGGGGATACACAGGTGTGCATCTCAGGTCAGAATGTAAACTCATTAAAATAGGCACTCATATCACACAATTATTTTTTTTTCATGTCTAATTTGCATGTACTTTACCAGGTTATTTTTCAAAATGAGAGGTCATTTATTTTGTAGTGACGAGTTGGGAATGCAAGGGCTTACATATCCACTCAGCTGTAGTGGATGCTAAAATTACAGATATAGATATCAAGTTTTTATGGGACTAGAGAGTAAGAAAATGTTCACGATAGATTTAACAACATAGTGCACTCAAATCCAAAAATGTTAAAATGCACTCTGTAAAACAATAAAATATACTCTGTCAGTTGACTTGTTTGGGTCAATTTTACAATGTTTCGTAAGGAAAGTACACAATCTTCTGGATTCACACACAAACATTGATGACAATACATCAAGCTATAAAAACAGAGAGAGAGAGAGAGAAAGAGAGAGAGAGAGATAGAGAGAGAGAAACTTTATTAAAGGAAAAAAGGGGAATTAAGATAGAAAAAATTCTAAGCTCTTTAGCTCCTCTGCTTTGCATATAAATGAGAGATTAGGAAGAAACTATATCTTACTGGCCCATTGGAATACATATGCCTAATTACAATACATTCAGAAAGTATGAGAGTGTAATTTGCACAAAGCAGATTAGCAGAACTATGTGAGGTCAGGCAGTGGCACGTCTCATTCTAATGTTTTGTTGTGGAGATGGTGCCTATGAAAATAAGGGGCAATGGCCATATGTGCATATAAAGCACCATCTTGTTTCTGCGCTCTGGATCCATGGTTTCATACAAAGGCTTAAAATACACTCAGTGACCACTTTATTAGGTAGACCTGTACACTAGCTTGTTAATGCAATATTGAATCAGCCAATCATGTGGCAGCAACTAAATGCATAGAAGCATGCAGATGTGGTCAAGCGGTTCAGACGTTTTTCAGACCAGAAGTCGAAGCAGTGGCATATTTTTTCCATTGAGCTGCTCCCACTGGGAGAACATAAATACATAAATTAATTAAATTTGTCTTCTATTTCTCATAATTGCATTTTCTTTTTCTTCAAAAATGGTCTGGCAAGACTTTAAATTGATTTCGGCAACAGTCAGACTTGTGATATAATGAAAATAAAATATTTGGCTGTTCAAATGCTCAAAATAATTGCTGTAAAAAAGGCTCCATTTTGCAACTAAGGAGAACAAGTTCCACAGCTTTGTTCTGAATCAAACCACACATTCTCCTCCACATAAGTATATTTTTGGGCTCCTGCAAAACCGCACACCAAAGTAGCACCTTTCTGTGCATTCGACAAGCCAGTCGACACATCTGAGCCAATTTTGAATGATAGGCCTATATCAAACCTAACTGAGACAATAGTAAGAAATTGGCAGTTGAATGTAAGATGCTGGATGGCTTGTTGATGAGTGCTCTCCTGCAGGGAGGTGTGTGGTGTGGCGGAAACCCAGGAAGTCTCATCGGCCTCTCCAAAACGGTGAGGAAAAAAACAAAAAACAATAACCTGTTAATGAAGCACTGAACATTTTCTGCCAAACCACAAGGGGGAAGGTTACTGTTGCAATTCACTGTTGAATCTGTTTATACAGTGTACGGTGCAGTCTGTGAATAAAGTTTAACATCATTCAGACTTCCTGAGATTTTGTGCTTCTAATGATCAGTCTACTGTGTTTTTTACACATCTGTTTAAAAGTGCAAACAGTTAAACATCAGTGATATGATTTATTTTTTTTCCTATTCAAAATGGAGTAAAGTAAATGTATCGCACATGCATGTGTATTTGGAGTTTGGCCTCATAACACATGATAATGTTCCCCTCGTTTTTCACACAGTAACTGGAAGACTCAAAACATATTATTCATCATCCTCACAATAACAAGACCCCACATTTTTATTACATTTTTTGGACCCAAATTGTGGTGTTTTACTGTAAACACACACTATGTTGCCCATCACTTGGTAGCAAGGATGATGTTAAATAAACTATGCATAATTACTTTTTTTAATTCTGGCCACCAATCTCTTATTTGACACCCAGAAAGAATGTTCCAGATGGTGAGATACCAGGACACTCGGTAAGGTAAATAAGGAAAACCTAGAGAATGTATACAGCTCAATGGTTGAGACCAATCTTTCAACGAAACATTCACTCATTCATTACATTCAGTCACTACCAGCCGGGCAGCTAAGCTGCTTGCCTACACCGAAGGCTTTACAGCGAAGTCAGAGCATGAAAAACGTTCAGCCTACAAGTCCTCGCACCAAACACAGAACATGAAAATAGCTTTCAGTCAGGTTGAGATTTGGAGGTACGGTGAAAAAATGAAAATATATCCCTTCTCGATTGACAGCCACACAGCATGTGCTGTTTCCTTACTAAAACCTAGGCAGCACGCTCCAGAGCATTCTGCAGCTGTCCCTCTTCTGAGCAGCTGAGGAGCTGCTGACGAGCGGTGATCGTGGTCAGGCGCACACAACGAGGGGGGCGGAGCTGTCCATCAGGGTGACTGGAGCCATCTCGCAGGTTAATATCGCTCTCGTTGCTGCCTCACTATACAATGCTTTCTGAGATACTATGTATCTATGGGCCTGACCCAGTTGTCCTCAGTTCTGTTCCTGGACAGCCGCAGGGTGTGCTGTTTTTTGTTTTCGCCTTAATAATAAACCAGCACGCCCTGCAGCTCTCCAGGACCAGGTGTGAGGACCACTGGCGTGTACCATGTGCATTTTATACACGACCGAAGTATAAACAACAGTTTGATAAATAATATGTGAAATATTGTTTACAAAATCCATAAACACCTTTGACAGGCTCTGACAAATGGAGTTCCAACCATTTTCAGAAATAATTTTTGTTCTCTGAAAGAAAGTAGACATGGCGTTCAGGGAGAACGGAGCTGAAGCTGCCTCGGCCTGCATTGGAAAGCCTGATGAAGACGTGTGCTTGGGCAACGCTGCCCATTGAGGATTTAACCGGCTGCCAATGAAGGCGCTGAACTGTGAGGCCAACCAGGTTCAGGGACCGTTCACACATTTTCAAAATGGAGCCATGTGAATGTGTGTGAATGACATGCCATTTCCGTTAAGACCTTGGAAAAAAAAGAATTATGCAAATAGACAAATAACAGTTTAAGGGAATGCATTGCAATAGACACACTGGTCTCCCTTTGAACATGGATTCAAATCTACCTTCTGCACATTACACATACAGTTAAACACACATACTTAAATAAAGGCAGTTCATTTATTCATTCATTTCTTATGCTTATCCACGTTATTGGCTACAGCATAACGTGATCTGCATTTGATCAAGCCAGAATGTGCTTCCACGTTCACCATTGTTGGTCACTGAGCATGATTTCTGTTGTATTTTCATTCCGGTCACATATTTCTTTGTTTATTACTCACTTCTTAACTATAACCAGTGTCACAAATTAAATGGCTTTGTTCGTATATGGATGCACCAGAATGGTGTTCAAAGACATACCTTCATGCGGGCTCTGTTTTAGGAGCTGTCCCATTGCTATTCTTCATGCAGAATGGTTCATGCAGATTACATTATTCTGTGTGTATTACCACCGTGACATCTTATATAACGTATCACCTAAAAGGCCATATTAATCAATGTATTCAAATACACTGCAGTTCTTTATTCTGTAGAAGCAGTGACAGACCAGTGTTTAAACATTAATCTACCGATATGTTAAATCTTCTCTGCTTTGAGATTAATTTTCCTTCTGTCCAATGAAAAATGTTCACGGAAATATATTAAATCATACAGCTATACAATCAATATCCAGCAATAATTGCAACTCTTCCTTTTATTTCTTATATTTTCCAGTGTTTTTTCTTTCTTTTGCTCATATTGCCCTGGGGATCTGTAATAGATTTCCAAAGTCACTTTCATACTGAAAATCCACATCGTGTCTGATTCTGTCAAGGGGAATAAAGTTTCTATCATTAAGGATTCTAATTACTGCACAGAAAGAAATGATGCCATTAGGGGTTTAAAATGTCAATAGATCAAACCTTTATAGCCACAAATTAGTTATTTCCAATAACTAGAAATATACACGGTCTCTGCTTGTGGGATTATTATGAAGATTTATTTACATTCTCTATTAAATTAGATAGTTTCATGGATGCAGGTGGCAACTCAGGAGGAGAGGTTCTCCTTGTGCTCATCCTGTTGCAAACTTCTCAGCAGGTTCCTGATTGTTTGGCTGAAAAACACGTCTTGTTGGAAAAATGGCAGTGTTCCTGATCGTGATGAAGATTCACAGGGACCAGTCAATGCTCCGGATTCCTGAATTTGTGTCATTGACGACTGCAGCCAGGAGACCTTGTGGAATGATGTTTAATTGGCTGCAGCGTTACCAAGGGAGGAAAGGTTTCAGTTAACACCATTTCCTATTTTTTCTGACACTATTGTGACTAAACCTGCAGCTGGTGGACTTTAGAGTGAAGAGATGTTTAGCTCAGTTCATACATTCTGATGACATGAGTGATGGAGATTATTGAAGCCAGGGCAGGTCAGACCGAGTTAGTGTGAGTAACATCAACAACTGGGGTTCCACATAGGTTTGATTTGAACCATTTACGGAAGACATTCCCATAATTTGGCTGTTTCTGAATGAATATTTTGAATAATTCAAATTATTTCAAGAACACAATCATAAGGCGGCCTGTAGCGTAGTGGTTAAGATGAATGACTGGGACAAGCAAGATTGGTCGTTCTAATCCCGGTGTAGCCACAATATGATCCGCATAGCCGTTATAGCCATAACTCTGCATTGCTCCAGGGGAGGATTGTCTCCTGCTTAGTCTAATCAACTGCACGTCGCTCTGGATAAGACCATCCGCCAAATGCCAATAATGTAATGTAATAAAGTGTGTGTGTGTGTGTGTGGCTGGGTGTACATGCACATGTGTGTGTATGTGTGTGCATGTTTGCATGTATGTGTGTGTCATTTTGTCTGTGATATATAGTGGCATCAGAAAGTATTCAGACCCCTTCACTTTTTGCGCACTTTTTCTGTGTGTAGATTTAATTTTAAATGCTTTAAATAACCCATAATGAAAACGTGAAAACAATGTGGTCAGATGTATCCTGTTTGCTTGAATTATCCTTGAGATGTGTCTAGAACTTAATTGGAGTCCACCAGTGGCAAATTGAATTAATTGGAAAATTGTTTAGAAAGGCACACACCCGCGTATATAGGTTCCCACAATTAAAAACCAAGCCATGAAGCCCAAGGAACTATGTATGCCGCTGTCATAATAGGAGAACCTGCTGGAAGGATTACTCAGCAGTACTCCGTCAATTAGGCCTGTCCGGTAGAGTGGCTAGATGGAAGCTACTTTTGAGTATAAGACATATTACAGCCCACTTGGAGTTTGCCTAACAGCATTTAATGGAGCCTGAGGTCACAAGGAAGATTCTCTGGTTTTATGAGACAAAAATATAACACTTTGGAGAGAATTCCAAGCACTATGTGTGGTGAATACCAGGCACTGCTCGTCACCTGGATTATACCATTCCTACAGTGAAGCATGGTGGTGGTAGCATCATGCTATGGGGATGCTTCTCAGCTCTATCTATGGTTTGTTAGCGTTTTCTAGATTGTGGATCAAAAAATCTGACGGTCTATGGGAGAAATGAATGTACTTTTTTGAAATCCTTTAAATTAAATAATAATATGTTTCTGTATATGAAAAATAATGCTTTTCATCCAATTTTTATTGTAAAAAAAAAAAGAAACTGTAAATTAAAAAAGCAAATTGCTACAGCTAAGTTGTTAGCAACTCATCGCACAGTAACAACATCGCGTACAGTGTTGTATCTGCCTGTATTTTCAGTTGTCATTGACGCGCATTGCCAATGGCTATTACTTGTTCCTGTAATAAATCATCCTTTTTTTACTTAATACGGCTGTATAAATCACTGTAAGTATCTTTTATTCTTGTCAACGCTGGTGTTCTTGTTCAGAATTACCCTAGGTGAACAGCAGTTCTGCGGGCGGAAATGTGTTGTTAATGAGAGAGGTCAGAGGACAAGGGCCAGACTGGTCGAAGGTGACAGTAACACAAATAACCATACATTACAACAGTGATATGCAGAAGAACACACAGCTTTGAACACACAACGCATCATAACTCTAAGTGGATAGGCTACAGCAGCAGAAGACTTAAGTCTAAAAAATAAGTATAATAAATACCTGATAAAGTGCTCAGTGTATATGAGATTTCTTATTTATTATGGTTTGGGACATTTAATCACTGGATATAACACAAAAATGCAATCATTCTATTATTTTACATGTAAAAAATTCAAGAGAAATAAAAAAAGAAAGTTGATAGATGTTGTTTTGTCGTTTTACCAATACACAGCCGTGATGTATGTGTCCATAAACTCTGAGTCCTGCAACATAACTCTCTCAGATTGAATTCAATTGATTTTCTATTAAAACCATAATGAATCCAATTCATCAGGGGGAAAGACAACATTGTGACAGATGTCCTATTTGGGACAAAGCATACTCTCTCCTCTGTATAAATGAACAGGTAGGAGTCACTATATTGATCCTGCATTGTAAAAAAACATTATTTTGGCTGGACCTCAGTGATGAACAAAATAATGCATTTTATGAAATACTACTGGTGCTTGACAAATAGTGCATGCATTTAACCTGACATGAAATCATCATTGAGTGGAGATGCGCATGTATTTGTCATTTGACATTAGCAAAATCCTGAGAGTAGCAAAGCAGCATCAGTCAAATAGATGGCATGTATGGGCTAGCATTGATGAAATTCATATATTAATAGCATGATATATAATTGGATGGAGAAGCTCAAAAAAAAATGTCACAAAAAAACAAAACAAGGTAATCATAAAAGTGTGCCCAAGTGCACAATGAGCCTATATTCAGTCTGTAATCAAATTAAGTTTTTCATGCATTAATATTTCATTTCTCTTCTGCAGGTGTGCACCCCTGGCCACCCCCTGGAAAATACGTGCCCACCTTTGTTGCACCCCTACCCCCCAAAGCTCTCGATTAAGGGAGAAGATTGAATAGTGATAGCACAGCCTTTGAGATTTCATGCCAAAACTACCGTAAAACTTCGCTGTGCCATTTATTTGCTTCAGCGACAAATGGCAGCTGGCCTTATGAGATATTTTTCAAATAGTGTGACACTGGCGCATATGAGTCATGCATACAAGACCGTGGATAGGTGCACAAAGTTGTTTTAAAAATGCAATAATAATAAACTTGTATATATTATCATGTTGTTAATGACACACTGTAAATTGATGCTTTGTGTTTTTCATATATTCATGCTCTTTCTGTAATGCTACAAATGGCAGAAGTCTTTTTGACTCACTCCATAATTAGTTATGAGCAAGCTAGTTAATGCCTAGATGTTTAGCTAGCTAGGTCTGCTATGTCCAGTTGAAATAGCTTAATGGATAGCTGTCTACGTAGTTGATATTATATCAAGGTAGCAGCCATTATCAAAATATAATGAGTCTCCTGGTCGTCTTTCACGTCATATACCGGGACTTCTGCTCAGTATGGTTGTGCCGTACAGGGTCTGAGCACACTGGTCGGAGCTACATAATGATTTTCATTTCTTGTGTCTTTAAATGTTTGTCAGCATGTTGCGTGAGAAGTTTTATTTGGCTGCGCTAGCTGCTGTATCAATGGCAACCAGCACGAAGGTAAACTATTGTTGACCCGGCTCTTATTTACAAAAATATAACTTACCTCCTGGAAGAGATCAATGCTAATTGTACATTTTACGGTGTTGGCTTCAAAAATATATTAAGGTTAGATGGTGTGAAAAATATATACAGTATTGTGCAGAAGTTTTAGGCACCCTAGACTTTATTATATATATGGTTTTATTGTGTGTGCGTGTGTGTGTGTTAGTATAAAAGAACACATCTGAGATTTCCAAATATTCATTTTCCAAAAGATTTAATTTTACTGAGATATTTTTGTATTTAATTTTTAAAAGTAACATATTACTGTAAGCAACTGACTACTTTTTACATTAAAACTTGATCAAGGCTGTCTGAGATCAGAAGCAAGGAGCCAACCAAAGTCTGCAGAAGAACTGGCAAGCTCTCCAACATGCTTGGAACAACCTCCCTGCTGATTGTCTTATAGAACAGGAGGAAAGCATTGGCTATCTCAAAGAAGTGATGCAGTTTTAACGCAGAAGGTTGGTCACAAAAAATATTGATTTGATTCAGTTTTTAACTATTCTGCCAAAATACTAAAATGCAATGTAAAATGTATAGTACGTTTATTTCAGACCTTTCATTGAATTATTTTTTAAAGAATCTTATCTGTACAGACTGTTATACAAGTGCCTAAGACCTTTGCACAGTACTGTATATATCAAACATCAGAGAGGACAGCTACCTATTTGCTGTTTTACAAGGTGTCGCCCTCTAAAACTCCCTTATATTCTGCTGGGGCCCTTGCTCTTCTGTCATCTGTGCTGTCTGTTAAAAACACCATTAGAGTAATCAGCTCTTACATTCTGTGATGCATTTAAAATAGGCCAATTTCTGAAAAACACACAGTGTGCAACAGTTTATTTACGTTCTGTATTTTTAACAATGTTTAAAACTGCAGAAACATTCAGCTTTCATGATAAATAAAACAAGAACACTCTGCAATAGTGACACACCACAGACACCCCCCACCTGCATATACTGTCAATTTATCAGTCATTCTTTATCTCTTGATCTTGATATAAATGCCATTTTCCAGCTGAAAATATTTTTGTGCACCAGGTGTGGGTTGTTAGGGCCAGTGCTTCCATTTGTGAGGAAGCTTGCGCTAGCTCTACCCCACCTCTTTGTCTACCTGAGAGGACTGACTTTCTGAAGTAGTGCCATTGAATCGTTTTTAGTGAATTATGAGGCAGCCTGTGGCACTTCAGAAAAGCGTAGCTCCATAGGAGGTAGAACAGAGGTGGCAAATAGAGCTACAAATGCCAAGGGTGCAGTTTTGAAGTGTTTCTTATCTTAAAAGTGACTGCATATATACTGTATAATATATTCTCTCGCCTCTGTTTAAGAGGTGGGTTTGGCTCATTCAGTCCAATGATTTCACTTTAATTCTGTTGTTCATTCAGTCACATATTGCATACTGTAGTCAATATACTGTAGTCAGTGTTGTTCAAGTGCCCAAAACACATCAACAATCTGTATTCATCCTGAACCTTGACTTACAAAGAAATATTTTTTTCTTCTTTTTTGGAAATGCACCTATTTAATTAATTAAGTATTATTATTTTTAAATCTCACCAACAGTATCTCCCCAAGAAACACTATATCCAGACGTGTTGGTTATTATAGTCATTCATTACATTGAATCCTTGCATTTTCCTGCACACCACATATTCATTTATTTACACAAATGATCAAAACTTGGTGGATCAGAAATGCTCCCAGGACTTTTTGAGGATCTACCAGTATAGCCACTGTCTCTTTCCGGAGGGCTGACTCGTGGTTATAGGCTTGAGAGCAAAGAAGAGCCATATCATTGGACAATCCCAGAGTACAGTCGTGTGTAAGCTGGTGTTTCAAGGTCGTTGACTTCCACAGAACAGAACTTACGGATTGAACCAGCTTGCCCTGTTGCTTCTGGGAATGAACCGCAGACATAAAATTCTCCACTGTATCAGAAAAGGATCAGCCCTTTATACAAGAGCGGCAGGGTTAGGGATCCAGAGGGTCACTTTATATAAAGGTGCTTTACCCCAAGATGTATCGACTACCCTGCTCAGCTGCTTTTTGTTTTCACCTTAACTAAAACAACCACATTACACCAAATAAACCAGGTGACAGGAGCTAACTGTGCAATCGACTGCTTTAATTGATCAATTATGTGTGGAGTAACAGCAAAAACCAGCATGCCATGAGGTTCTCCAGGACCTGGAGCAACATCTGGCATAGATCAGTGATAGCCAACTGTGGTCCTGCAGTGCAAGGGGTGTTTCTGGCCTCTGCTCCAACCAAACCCCCCAACTACATATTTGGATGGATGAATCGGTTTAAGGAAGGAAGCTGACCATTCACTGAAAGTAATCAGCCTTTCACCATTCACACGTAAAGCTCGGGCTCTTAATAACCAACCGAGCGTACAGGATGTGCAGCAAAGCCATGGAACACACATCGCAGGTTTCAGTTGGAGATAAGCCGAGTTTAGAGTCACTGCACATATTGTGTTGGTATAGTAATGGTTCATAATTCAAGTTTGAAGGGAAAAGGACAATTATACGCTTGTAAGGAATGCATTACGTTAGACGAGTACAGGTGTGGGATGCATATTCCGTTTTAATTGTTAATTGCATTCCTTTAAAATTAATGTTTCCTCAAAACTGAATAAAAGAGTTTTTAAGACACCTTGTCTTTATTTTTAATGCATTTTTAATGTATGTTTGCTAAATCAAGTACAGTCTCATTACTCTAAAGGCGTATTAATGTAATCCTAAACTCATTTTTAAATGATCACAAAATTTGCAATTTAAGTCATTTCCATTTATATTATTAGTGAAGTGCATGTCATATTGAAAATAAGCTTATTCATTAAAGATGGCAGAAATTCATTACAATGCAAATGGGAAAATGCTGTATTAGCTCAAATACTCAGGAAATAATTAAGGCCAAAGCAATTTAATTATCTCCTTCATGCAAAAATACAGGTTCATTTTATGTGTCTGTATATAAAAAATTCATTATTATTTACAAACACAGCACATTTAAATTAAAATGATAAGTAGCAATAATATGCACAGGGATAGTCTGGGGTTATTATAAATCATTAAGTATATTATTACTCTCACTGATGATTCTCTTGGACCTGGTTGCCATTATTCAAGATTACCCTACCCTATCCGAAATGAATAATAGTAAAATACATTTCCGTTAATGATTTGCAGACTGGGGCCCACATTTAAGCACCCCGCTCTTTGATTTGACATTGTGTGCTGATTTCCAGTTGGCAGCAGAGAACGTGTTTGTTTTAGATGAAGAGCAGCTGAGGCGTACTCGTACAAAGGAATAAAAATGTGTAAAAGAGGATCACAGGATGAGTGAGCATCAGCTCTGAATATGGCCAGCGGGAGGGCTGCAGGGCCAATGGCATGCAGTGTCACTGAAACCTCAAAATGCACATTAGTGTCAGGGGTAGTGTAATGTGACCTTGTGTCTGTGCAATGATGACCTTGGACAGAATGCGATTTGAATTATACAGTGCGTGTGCAGAAAGCATGGAGATCTTTGACCCGCATTGTCTCCTGCTTTTCAGTTGACATTGATTTTGCGCATATCTATCAATAGAAAAATTGACCTTATTTTGCAAAACACAGTAGACTTCCTCTCTGTGAAGATGACTGTTCTTAATTATTCTATTTGTCAGCAACTGATTTAGAGTTGCTTGTCTACTTTGACAAACGCTGATAGAGACTGATGACACTGTATATGCTTGTGATGTGTGTGTTTCGATTGTCCAATGTCCATGCCAGCATCACCTTAGAAACTGTCCCTTGTCAGACAATCTTTGTCACTGGGACTTCTACCAAACATGCTCCAACAAAAGTCAAACAAACATCTTTAAAAACATCACAGGTCATGGGTGCATCCCAACACTAAAGAATCTTTCTCCTTTCCTCCATTTGCCTTTTATTAAAAGAAACACAACATATACGGGGAAAAAAATGCATCAGTTTAAAATATATTATCTCGGGTTGGCTTGAGGATGAGAATCTGTAAAATGTCTTTTTTATTTAAAATTGGCAAGAATGCACTTAAAATACATTTTAGAGTACTTCATTCTCTGTAAGGCACAGCAGTGAAAGTCTAAAAGAATGGCGGTAGATAGTGAATAAGTAGAGCTCTTGGAGAGAATGTTTGGCCAAAGGGGACTCGTCTTATTTCACCAATGCAAGCTAAATGTTTCTGCCACATCGGAATGAGAAGGGTGGTGGATCTTTAAAAGCAGAACCCATACATCTGTCTGGGCACATAATATGCCAGTGCCTTTTAACAATCCCCTCAAGAGCTCTATTATTATGTACACTGTGCCTACTGTACAGGAATACATTACTGAGAATGGTCATTAAGTACCAATAGCCATTATCATTAAGGCTTTTTTTCTCCCAGGTAGTTCTTTGAATGAAATGGAAATGGTCTTTCATATCCGGCTGTCTGAGAGTCTATGTTTCATCGTGCAGTATCTGCGATGCTGGTCTGCGCTCTGCAGTCATTTTCATCCAGTGTATTGCAGTTATGTGTTGAATGGGATTATGGCTCTTAAAATAAAAGGTTATAAAAACCACTGGAGTTGGAAGGGGCAGGCATTATCCACGGAGCACGTCTCTGGTCGCTCACCCTCCAGCTCGACAGATTGTTAATTTTAACAACCTCCCATCGTCTGTCCAAACTGATAATTCCAAACACAGCCGTTCCATGGGGGATGACTTTCTCTCGCCTCTTTTACGCTCAGGTGGTAATGTTGATAGGGGGTAAGGCCTCTGTAGGGGCATACGAATGAATGGAATTATGGGTAAATAGCATATTTGGCAGGGATGAGACATGGGGACCAGGACATTCGGAGCTGCAGGAGGCTTTGAAAAGCCACAGGAATCTGAGCTGCACGCCTGTGTTTACACTGAGAAGAACACGGGTGATTGGGCCAAGTGCCTCGCACTCAGTTTTAAGGCCCAGCCCCAGAGCTAATGTGGCAAACACAATTCCCAACAAATCTTTCTGCACTTCCTGTGTGTGCAGTTTGTCGTCACCGGGAGCTGGCCAGACTGTCATTCAAGTGCCCAGAAAGAACAGAAAGCATCGGCAATCTGTATTCATCCTGAACATTGACTTACAAATAAATCTTTTTTTTCATTTATTTTTTTTCTCTTTCTGAATGGTGATTGAATCCAGCCGGTGTTTATTAACTTTGTGTAGACGTAATTACAATGTTTTAATGAGATCACTAGGGTCACATTTGATCAAAGATTTATTTATTTAAATGGATTTCTCACAGATAGCTTCAATGAAAAAAAAAAGCCATTTAAACTCTGAGATTCTACAGAAATATTGACATTTTTTTTGTCTTGTTGCCATTTGCCAATGAGCATACGACAACATCAGTCTGTATATAGTTAACATCTGTTTTATTGGAATATATTGAATGTTTTTGCCATTTTTAATATGAGAGATGAGATGGATATTCTGACAGGTTTACACTGGCTATTACCCAAGAGGAGCTGTATAACACAGCAGGCCATTTTGCATTGTGGGTTTAAAAAAAAAAAAAATGTTTTATCAAAATGGTATGTGACACTAACTGAACAATTTTTTGGCACGGTCTGTAAATTGTCATTTGTAACTATCAATGATGGTAGAACTGAATGAAACTGAATGAATCACTTACAGTCTACCATTTCACATGCACATGACAGGGCACTCTCTTGCAAGTTCAAGTTGCACAAGCCACTGCAGAACGTAGAGCTCTGAAGCAGAACTAACAAAGACGGTGAATCACTGACTCCTTTAGCCTGCTTAAGACCATTTTACTGATATACAGTATAAACGTACATATCAAACATGAGAACAAATGTGCATTGGATGTGAGAGTTGTGAGAGATTAACCAGGCCTGGCCTTCTGGAACCATCGTCCACAGATGAGGCATATAGCACTGAGAAAAAAAAAAAAGAGGAATGAAAAAATAAATAAATAAAAATAAAAGCTGATGAGATTTTTTGCTGCCCCCTGGAGTTATTTTGATCCTATGTTCCATTCCCACTGAGTGAGAACCAGTCTGTCTCACAAGCTCACCGTAACACAGCAGGGTCCGGCTTAGTTGTTGAGTATGGGGCATTGCACTACATACAATATTTGCCCACATATACTGCACATACTTTTCATAACGGCCCATTGCTGGACCTATGCTGCATGACACTGAGCTGGTCAAGTGAATATTGAAGAAGGTGACAGTGAATATTACAAAATTATCAGAAGTGGGTCATAAAGTAAAGGTCCTGCCATGTATTGCTTCCACCCAACTTATTTCGCTAATCATTTCTGCTCCCTGGCTGAAGAATTATGATTTCATAAAACATACTGTACAGGAGATTGGAACAAAATACTGAATACTTTTACTTTCTGAACCTGGATTCTCTACCTCTGAAAATTATAGCTCCATAAACAAGAAACAATTGATGCATCACAGTGAATATTACAAAATTAGAGTTCCATACACCGTTATGGGAGGAATATGGCATGTTCTCATTTGGCAAGAACTAATATCACTGTGGCACACCTTCATTAATCAGTCTGTTTAGCTTTAACACATATGCCTGTGGCTATCCCACACTGAATCAGTCAGCTACTGGATCTGTGTTGACCACCAACTGGGCTCAATGAATTTTTTTCCCAGTTAAGCTCTTGCAGGCAAGAGGGCCACTGCTGTTGCCAGCTGTCATTCCGCCAGCATTTTGCAAATTAGCACTACTGTCCAGTGGTCCAGTGATAATTCACCACTGTTATTTTAACACTTCCTCCATCTTCTCAACTGTTCTCAAGTAATGCTGCAACAGTAGTGCCAAAACCAGGCCACTAGTGGGCGCTGTATCCTGGGGGCCGGGTATTTATGTTGCTAGAAATATGATTGTTGAAGAGGGTAGGATTTGAACGTGCCCGATAGCCCTGTTTGGAATTGTTACTAAATTGACCTCGATTCCAGGCTTGTTGAGGTGGGCGTTTAGCTCTCAGCAATGCTGACTTGACCTTACCATGCCCCTAAACGAGAGCAGCCAGTTGTGATCACTTTTTCAGAAAAGATGTTCCAGAGAACTAAGCAGAGGGTGGGGGTTCAGAAGAGCTTTCTTTTTTTTTTCCAGTCCTGCCCAAATTTCAGCATTTCAGGTAGCAGGGCTATGCTTGCTCTCAGACCTTTGGATGAAAACAGCTCTTGGTAATTATAATGTTCTGAGTATGCATTGTATAAGCTGAATGCAATTCAGTTAAAAAAACATGTACTGGTACTTATAAATAATTTAATGTGGAAATATAATGAATAGGAAAAAATTATCTACACAAAATGCCACGGTGTATATAGCACCTAGGGTGTTATGCATGGCCAGTGTAAATTTATATTAATTGAATTGATCAAGAATTGAAAGAACTGAATGTTTGGACTTACCGAATAAGGGACATTGTGATATGTAAAAATAATGTTAACATTGTATATTTATTCCATATTAAGTCACAGATATTGATAGTAGAATGACATGGTATATTTACACAATAATTCCTCTTGTTTATTTCTCAATTCAGTGAGCAGTGTTTTTTCACCGCTGTACTGGAAGACCTTCAGGCTATTTTTGGATCTTGTTGCTATGACGGAATACACGTTTGTTGGTGAAATTATAATTTTAATCCCAGACAGACGTGTCACATGTAGTTGTAGTTGCAGATGGGACTGTGCAGGGGGTGCTTGTTAACTGGTCAAACTTTGCGACAATGATGAAACTCCATATTTGATTTATTTGTTGTTTATCAAAGCTAGAATACAGTTTTTTGCTTCCACTCATAGTTTGGTTGCAGGAGCACTAAGTGTCTGAGTTTATCAGTCTCTGGTGCCATGGTCACTAGGTGACTTAAGCAAAGGGGGTAATGTAAATGTGTGTGCATTGAATTTATTAAGTCAGCACTACTCAACTCCACATCCTGAGGGCTGCAGTGTCTGTAGCATTTGCTCCCACCATGCACTACACCACCTAATTTCACTAATATACTTACTTACTGAGAGTGGTCGTTGCTGAGCTGAAAATGGATTGGGTGGAAACCTTCCCTTTAACCTGATCACTGGCCTCAAACATGTTCATATGTATTGATTAGCAAGGGTGCCAATTGGCAAGTAAACTTATGGGACATTCACTTTGAACCTTCAGGAGTCCGATATTTAAATTAATTTAAAACATCATAGAACTGTTCTATCATAATTCTGCATAAATCTCAAGAGCTTATCCAATAATGTGTGACCAGTGGTCTTTGGGTAAGCAGCCAAATGAATGTCTAATTAATTCACTTATTTCTTGTCATCATTTTTTTAATGAGCCCAATAAGCCTACTATATTATTTGGATATGAGATGGATTGTACCGTTGATGTAATATCGGATATGGATTGTAAGGGCACGTGTGCGCACGTTTCAGTCCATACATGTGCGTGTGCACAAATGTAAGAAATGTAATGAGTAACTGCATATGTTCTGCCATACATTTCCAGTCCATAGTATGCAGAAGTGATCCACATGTCCAGATTTGGTCTTAGTGATCACTGCTGATTTATTTTGGATGTAGGTAGAGGTGGAGGTGAGCCACCATCAGGGTTTGCAGGCTCCACTCACAAGTAGTTGTAGTTTCTCTTATGTGAATGATCCAGAAATGTCAGCCTGGAGGCTGAGTAACACATCTATTTTTTCCCTTTTTAACCAATTTGTCAGATTGAGCTGCAAATCTCTGGCAGGGGCTCTTGAGAGGGAGAAAGGATGGAGGTGGTGGATGGGGGGCGGGGGGGTATTCTGTGAGAACAGTTGGGGTCACATCAGTGATACCTGTGCTGTTATCTGTGCAGGCTATCTGGTATCCCAGACACCTGCCATTCATCTTAGCTCCAACTCTAACGTACTGCATGTTGACAAGGACATGCTGGAAAATATAAATAGGGACAGGCGGCACGGATGGTGCAGTGGGTAGCACTGCCGCCTCACAGCAAGGAGGTCCTGGGTTCGAATCCCCGTCGGCCGGGACCTCTCTGTGCGGAGTTTGCATTTTCTCCCCGTGTCTGCGTGGGTTTCCTCCGGGTACTCCGGTTTCCTCCCACAGTCCAAAGACATGTAGGTTAGGCTGAGTGGAGAGTCTAAATTGCCCGTAGGTATGAGTGTGTGAGTGAATGGTGTGTGTGCCCTGCGATGGACTGGCGACCTGTCCAGGGTGTATTCCTACCTTTCGCCCAATGTATGCTGGGATAGGCTCCAGCCCCCCTGCGACCCTGTTCAGGATAAGCGGGTTCAGATAATGGATGGATGGATGGATGTTATCCAGGTGTGTCAAAGTGTAGTATATCATATAGTGTTGGTATAACTTATATCATATAAACTGGTAAGTCTTATTTAATAAATTACTTTAATTTGATGTATTTATAAAGACAAAATGTACAATTATGTTCTTGAATTTGACCAATTTGTAATGCATGTGATGAATCTCGCAACCTTCAATTTAAAAAGTGATAAAAATAAACATGTTCATCAAGTGATAATAGCACATTCATTCACTTCTGAAAAAATGTCACACAGGTTAATTGAGATTATTGAGACAATGATGAGGCCATGATATTTTTGAACATTTATTTTGTGTTGTGATTGCAAAATAACAATGCATCGTTAATATTTAAAAAACGGTATTCTTTTCATGAAGTTTAGTGTTTATGTGGTTAAGTGCTTCAACAGCCCATCTAAAAATATATACAGCTGCGAGTTCAATTAAACTGTTCTTTAAATGACAGCTGTAAATTTAAAGTTGCTAATATGAGGGCGTTATGGCAGGTATACCATCTGTCAAGATAATATTGGCTCTTTGTTGATGCACACAAATACATTTCCATTGTGAAGTGCTGTGTGCTCCCTGTCTATCAATAGGTTTGACTGAACAAAAGCCTTGTCTTCTAAAATGACTGGTTGATTTTACTGCTACTACTACTGCTACTACTAATAATGCTTCCTTAAATAATGCTTGTGTACTTTCATGTATGGAGCTTTTCATTACTGACATTGTCAAACACCCATTTCCACCATTTTAGACACTTGCTTTCAATGCAAGGACTTTAATTTAACACCACATCCAGTTTGCAGTAATGACCAGTGAAGTCAGTAAGGCGATTGAAATTATCAGACATCAAATTACAATTTTACATTTCACCACCAAAACGGCAAGGAAAGTGTTTTTTTTATTTCTTATTGAGAAGGCATACCAGATCATTGGTTTAATTCTATAAATAACATTGTATGATACTGACTTCCAGGTTGATTTTAATTTCACAAAAAAGTCAATCTTCTGCGGCGCTCACAGCACCTTCTGCGTGACGAGAGGACATGATGTCAAGCACAATTCAATATTCAGGAACTTTACACACAACTTAATGAGTAATTCCATGTCAGGGGTGAGCAGTTAATTAAACCATCTGTGATAGCAGGACTGTATGAAAAAAGGAACATTTGAGATGGCATGGTGATGCACTTGGTAGCACTGTGGCCTCACAGCAAGAAGGTCCTGGATTGGATTCTTGGCCAGGGCCTTTCTGTGTGGAGTTTGCATGTTCCCCATGTGGGTTTTCTCTGGGTGCTTTAGATCCTCCCACAGTCCAGAAACATGCCGGATATGTTCATTGTAATTGTAATTGTGGAGAGTGTACATTTTCTGTAGGCAAGTGAATGATGTGTGTGCGTCATTTGGTGAGCTGTCCCAGGTGTATTTGTGACTTGTGTACAATTCATGCTGGGATATGATCGAGTAACCCCTGTGACCCTGACCAGAAATGACTGGGTTAGATAATGAATTGATGGACTTATATGAAATGCCTTATGCCTCAACATACCTTTAAAATCCAGCATTACAGACAGTTATAAAAAGAAACATGTATTGTCTTGGAGACCCCAATTCATTTCATAAACTGACATGCTTTGTTGAAAATGCTCAGGGACCTGTAACAGTGTTTTCACATGTTACCAGCATCTAATCAGTTCAAGTAGTTTAAATACATACAGTTCTGTAATGCCATATTCATGTCCAAAATTAACTAGAAGATGAACACGTTTTTTTACAACTTTGAGGTACAACTTGGAAGTGTTCACATGATGTTAGTGGAAAGGAATACACACAAGACCAAGATGGATAACACACAAAAGACGATTGTTGAAGCTCATGATAATTATTATGAGATACATCATAGTTATTAAGTATTTTCTTCATAGCTTACCTGGGATCCTCGGTGAATGTTAAGTTAAACATTATAGCAGTGAATGGGACAGTCCTTTGGTCAGTCCTTTCCTCATCCCAGGACAGATAAATTCTACATACACTGAAATGATCATGGTAAATAAAGCAGTAATTGGCTTGCCATCATACTATTTTGTGAAACCAGCCCCTGATCTCTAAATGGTACATTACATATTTTTTACAGTTTCAAAATAATAAAAAAAGGGAAAAAAGCCTTGAGCGAAAGTTTGGGAACCCTGTCAGTTAATAATTCCTCCTCAGGCAACTATAACAGCTTGTAAACACTTCCTGTAGAGTCTTTCAATAATCGCTTTTTGGAATTTTCCCTCATTCTTTCTGGCAGAACACCTCTAGCTTGAAAATATTCTTCGGCCTCCTTGCATGTACGCCATGTTTGAGATCTCTCCACAGAATATTTAAGGCTGAGGACTGTGGTTGCCATTCCAAAACCGTCTTTCATCTTTCCTGTAGGTACTTCATGGTTGATTTTGAGGTATGCTTTGGATCATTGTCTTGCTGGAATACCCAACAACTCTCCAATTTCAATGTCTGGACTTACAATTGAACATTAGCCTCTAGAATTTCTTGATATTTGGTGGAATCCATTCTTCCTTCCACTTGCACAATATTTCCTGTGCCCCCAGCTGCCACACTACCCAAAAGCATAATGGATCCACGTCCATGCTTCACAGTTGGCAATGTGTTCTTCTCTACAAAGGCTTCACCTTTTTTTCTGAACAGATATTTAAACCAGGGGTGCCCAACTTTTTGTGCCCCACTGTATATAGTGTGGACCCACCCCTCCACCAGTCCAACAATAAAATCAATTACATTCACTGAAAGTCCTCATAAAAACCAGAGCCCTCGATTCCAGGAATCCTTATAAAACCGGAAGAGCTTTCCCCCATGTTGTAGAGTGAGATCAATCCCATGGGATTTCCTCAGAGGGAATTCCCCATGTCTCTGTTACACTGTGGTAATAAAACATTCTGTGTTCAAATTTGCTGCAGTTGTGGAGTTAATCTGCTCCCTTCTCATCTACCAAACTGTTACAGATCCACCTCGGTGGAGGTATTGGCAAACTGTTTGTCTGCTGAGAAAGCAATCCATACAAGTGCATCTGTGATCCTGATGAACTCTACTGTAGGAACAGACAGGATAAAAGACAATCGCCTGTAAGTAATTCTGGGGCTGCAGCAACCTTTAGGTACACACATTTACTGTTTTATACAATCACCCAAACATCCCCAATGGTCAGGGTTACAGGAAATATGTGACACAATGTGGTAAATGGTGTATTTTATTTTTCTTTTTCAGTTTTGATGTGAAACTAGAAGATCAGTACTACAAACTGAGGTATCACTCCATTATGGAGATATGGCTTGTTAAAATATATGTGTCTGACAGAAGTTTTTCGAGCGGTTGTCAGTTTCTCACCTAGAAGCAAGGGAATTGCTAAGGGCGGTGTGATCACACCGGGGCCCGGGGTGCTAGTGACACTGCATTGGTGACAAGAAGACAGCTAAGTATTGATAAACCGGGATGTATTTACTCATGCTAAAAATACATTGGACTTGCAGTGCAAATGGCTGGGATGCAAATTTTGTAAAAGGTGGACAAATGTTTTTTAAAAAGGTTGCTTCTATTATCTGTATATTTATCTTTTTGTAATTGTGCTTCGCAAAAGGTTTGTCGGAAACTATTTGTTTTTGGAGCTTAACATTTCAATAGATAATTAACAAATGGTAAATGGCTGGAATTTATATAGCGCCTTTATCCAAAGCGCTGTACAATTGATGCTTCTCATTTACCCATTCATACACACACTCACGCACCGAAGGCAATTGGCTGCCATGCAAGGCGCCAACCAGCTCGTCAGGAGCATTAGGGGGTTAGGTGTCGTGCTCAGGGACACTTCGACACAGCCCGGGCGGGGGATCGAACCGGCAACCCTCCGACTGCCAGATAACAGCTCTTACTGCCTGAGCCATGTCACTAACTACTTTAGTTCATGCCAATTTATGTAACCTTCTTGTAAAGTGTTACCCAAATCTCTGACAACAAACATGCTGTGAGACAATTTGACCAAAAACCAAACACAATGTTTGGTACCTTCAGTACTTTTAAGGCTTTAAGTTACTGATCATGATGTGCTAAAACCATAGACTTTGGTTAAAACACGGATACAACTACATCATGTGATCAAGACAAAGATAAAAGAACCCACATTTAGTACCCACATTTGTGAATGTATGTACTTGAAATCGTCAGTAGTGTTAAGTAGTGTTAACTGTGTAACCTAGCAATGCATATAGTGCAAATTAAACTAGATGACACATGATACTGGAGCCCTTTTTCCATAAAATTTTGTAGCGAATTAGTGCCTATATTGCTATAACTTTGTAGTAATTTAAGATTACTCTGAACGGTTTTCCATTAATAGAATATGGTGATTGCGAATTCCATCCATCCATCCATCCATTATCTTAACCCGCTTATCCTGAACAGGGTCGCAGGGGGGCTGGAGCCTATCCCAGCATACATTGGGCGAAAGGCAGGAATACACCCTGGACAGGTCGGCAGTCCATCGCAGGGCACACACACCATTCACTCACACACTCATACCTATGGGCAATTTAGACTCTCCAATCAGCCTAACCTGCATGTCTTTGGACTGTGGGAGGAAACCATCTTCATCTTGCAGTCATGTTGTGTTGTCATGTTGTGACTCGTGTATAGCTTTAAATGTCTGTAAAGATGCATACACACCAACGCAATATCTCAAGGTGCAGAGTCAAAAAGAATTGCACACTTGATGTAATGCTCCATCAGTTTGAAACCAGGTTGGTTGTTTTCGCCAAATAAAAAGTAATCTAATGTGCTGTAGATTATTTTGCACATGTTCATGATTTGTGCTGGCTAACTGGTCTTACTTTAAGCAGTAACATAGTCTCACTTTGTTCCGAGTTAGCAGTTAGCAGTTGTTCCGAACAGTGCAACTTTCTTGATGAATAGCCTACATCAGAAATGATTTCCAGATCAGTGTTGGTTTTTCATAAAACCTTTATTCTGACTGTTACACAATGTTGATATGTTGCACTTCTTTCTGATTGACAGGTTTCACAGCCTGTTCAGAGGCTTTTTCAGATTTGATTGAGTTCCACTTCCTAGCTTAACTGTTGTTCTACTTCCTGTTTGAGATTCAGTTTCACTTCCTGGTTGAACTGCTGTTCTACATCCTGTTTGAGGTGCTGTTCTGCCTCCTGCTTGAATATCTATTCCAGGATCTCTGTTTATGTGTGGAGATTGTGTCACTTTCAGGCTGGGTGTCTGCCACGGAAGCATCACTGGTTTCTGACAGGGCTGTGGACAATCATCTGAGTGTTGGGTTTGGACAGAAATCTCTCAGCTGGCGGGTAGCAAGAGTGAATTACCCCTAGAGTTGGCTCCAGCGCATTGAGTCAGGTTGGGATTGTGTTTGGCAGCCTACCATGTCACCCTTCTTTGGCAGAATGTAGTTCAGATTCTGACTTGAATCTGATCCTCAGGCAGGAGCACCTGCAACATTCTTCTTTGGATCTGATCGGCTTGCCTTCGCAACCCGCATATATTTAGATGTGCTGTAATTACTCCAATTACAGAGGATGGTTGCAATGGTTCCCAATGCAAATATGACCTGATTGTTTTATTTCAAACTAGAATCACATCAAGCAAGATATTTTTGTCATGGGCCCATGGTGCTGAAGATGGTGATGACAATGTGGCTGAAGACAATGGACAAATTAGGATTGTATCAATAAAAAAATAAATAATACAATTTGATAACTATACATGATATAAAGTTACATAGCTATAATAATGTAATGTTTTATTGTTGTTGTTGGTCGTACTCCTACGAGTAGTAGTCGTAGAATTCCAGCAGTAATATGTTCATGAATACATTTTTAATAATAGATTTATGATAAATACATTTTAAATGTGATCCATCTTGAAATGTGTTTCAAATTCTTATTTGGATTTTCACTGCTTTGATTTACTGTGAGAAAGGCAGAAAATGACATCACATCAACCACTAACAAGGTGTACGAGTAGCACCAACAGCTTGGAGAGTCATGCATTACAGGCATCCTGAGTGAGAACACTCACTGCACATAAGCTGAGGTGTAAAGGGAGGGATTTATTGCACCAATTAAAGTGGGGAATGAATAAATGGCAGAAGTGAAGACAGCCAGATTAGGAAATTTGCCAGTACGCCAGGTGAACTCCCCACTTTTTCCTGATAAATGCCACATGCTTTTTAATGACCACAGTCAATCAGGAGACCAGTTTAAAATCTCATCAGAAAAGCACTATCTTTTACAACAGTGTCCCCATTGCAGCACTGACGCAGTGGTTGTTTAGTAAGTTCAGCAAGTAGACTGTCCCCTGCAGGCCATATGATGCCACTACCAGCATATGCCTATTTCATGACTACCAGCATACGCCTATTTCATGACTACCAGCATACGCCTATTTAATGACTACCAGCATACGCCTATTTCATACGCCTATTTCATGACTACAAGCATACGCCTATTTCATACGCCTATTTCATGACTCTTATCAATGTGCTGGCCCAACACCTTCAGCTTCAATATTTAGCAGTCAAGTGATAGTTTTGATAGTAATTGTCTGGATGTAATTAATGCGGTAAAAAAATAGAAAAAGAAACCAGCAAGGATGAACAGACATCCAGCCAGGCTGGGTGATCAGAGAGATGGGGGAAATCACATGGTAACAGCAGGTTGGGGTGGTGTGGGAGACCAAATTATTTGTATGTTATTTTTATATAAACATATAAACAAGTATATCACTGGAAAAGTGAGCAACATTAGCAACATGAATGCATGTTCAACCCAAACTAATATTAGGCCTAGTTGGTTCTCTGTTCAGCAAGCTAACATGCATATTTCAACATTCAACATAATCATAATTATTGCAACAAATGCATACTTCTGCTCATATTTATAACTGTATAGCTGACCAGCATATCCACAAATTGGCATTATCCACAAATTAGCTACTTAGCTAACATTAGTCTTTTTTATTTCCTATTTTATTAATTTATTGTACAGGAAATTGGATTAAATTATATTCATCACGCATATACGTGGCTTTTTCAAGCCAATTTAAACTTTGTTATCAAACTTTCCTTTTTCATTTTTCAAACAGATCTTTGTTTCGGGAATCATATGGGGACACTATGATTCAGCTATATGAAGCCTCACACAAAGCCATATGAAGCGCATTATAAAGTACACCGCGCTAGTGAAGAACAGACATATCTAAAGCTCAGGGGATAAAGAGAAGTTTCCGGATGGCTGACAGCAGGTCTCTGACAGTATGGCCTATTGTGAGCAGGAGACTCTGGGAGCGAAACAGCTGCTGCCTGTATCCCCAATGGCTCCAGCTGCTTCTCCATGGCACGGCAAGAGCGAACACCTCTCTGTCCTCCGATTCCCTCACGCAGCAACGAGGCCTGCCGGGAATCCAGTTCGGTAGAGGCACGTTTTGGCTCCTCGCGCATTTTTCTCTCCCTTTTTAAATGAAGTGGTGCCATTGCTGGGAGTTCAAGGAGCCATTTATTTTCTATTTATTTATTTTTGCAGGTTAGGGCTTAAGTTGAGGAGAGATGTTGTGACGCGGGCCTGAAATCTCTTGGTGTACAGTAAATACACACCCCCAGCTAATGTGTGCACCCTTAGTGGTTCGCTCCTGTGTTTACCGAATCGCACAATGATGGCCTTTCTTTCAACCCAAGAATATTTGCCAAGATAATAGATGCATAACAAATAATGACACGGTCAAACCTTCCCAAAGACACATCTGTCTCCCCGTCAAGTTTGTGGTTAAGTAGCTCAGTTTAAGGGGGAGGCAGGGGAGAGAGGGTATAGTTGGGGCAGGGGAATGCCTCTGTTATTAGGTAAATGGCAATTTAAGAAGCTACAAAGGGTTCTATCACAGTAGAAGGCACTTGTTATGGATTTTCTTCCTATTATTGCATCCATATCTCTAATGCATCCATCAATGCATTTATTGTATTTATGTACAATTTTCTTTTCCAATGGCTGTAGCCCTGCCGTGGGTTTGTATGAAAGTCATACAAAGGATAACTATAGGTTTATTTTCATAAACCTTGCATTGAGTGAAGCCATCATGTGCAATTAATGACTCACTGGTTTTAACAAGTCGTAGCATTTTATCATGGGTGGGTAACCAGGAGTTAGTGCCGCCTCCATTATGACATCACAGAATCTTCACTTTCTGATCCCTAAACAGAACTCATGCAGTGAAGAACATGCAGGGCAGTAATTAATTGGTTGCTAATAACATTTAAAAAAGTAGGACTAATGAAAAAAATGTAAGAGTTCACATGAAAAGCACTTAATAAGGAAAACCAGGTAGGTATTTAAAATGTGTCGAACCGACTCCTTGACTCCTGACTTCCTTGTTCATCTTCTGTCTTCTGCATTTGGTTGTTCTTTGATTTTTAGAATTTTTGTAGTCCTTGTGCATCCCAGCACCATGGACATTGTGTAGTAAGCAATATTAGGCCTACACAAGAAGGTGTTTACTGTTATTCCATTGCAAGAGGTTAAAACCTTGATCCATGATCCACCGAGGAACTTGGTTAGCATCCATGAAATTTTAGCTGATTAGCATCTGATTTGAGTTCTGTGGGAATTACTGAGTGAGCATATAAGTATGATCCTGAAGAGTAATACAAGCTGCATGAATCTAATTTCACATCTGTTATTGATGTAATTATACTGTACACATAATGCCTAACAATTATTCTTTGGAAGAATATACACATTCAATACACTCATGTACTTACAAACCTATCAGTCATTTTTTTGTGCAATAATATCTTTCATTATTGTGCTCTCATGGTTATATCCAATACCGGGGAAACATTTAGATGAATAGTCATCAAGGCAGTACCCTTCAACTATTTATTCTTGCGGGGCACATTATTTTCTTTAAAAAAAACAAACAAAAAAAACATTAGTTTAATATTTTCCAGGTACAATTTGTAAATCAATGTAGGAGTAATATGTATTTTAAATCCATATAAACAAAGTGGATTACATCTTAAAATATCCATGACATTTATTTTATTTATTATTCATTAGGTTATTATTGGGAGGTAGAGTACGTCAACTATTCAGGTGCATCTTAATAAACCTCTTTGTCTTTCTTCCCAAATAACAAAAGGCCACCAGTACATCGATGGTGGGCCAACCTTGACCTCCAGGCCAGCTGACTTTCTCTGTTCTCAGGTGCGTTGACAGAAAGACAGGGACAGGGGATCCTGGGCCTTCCATTTCATCTCCCTCCCCGTTGACCGCATTATTTTTTGTTGTTTTTGCCAGACTTTTCTGTGGCATGCCAGGAAGGTTGTGACACTGAGGATGAGGCTGGGGTGATTTCACCCCCCTCCCTATTGGCTCGAGAATGAGAAGGGGGAATAGCACGACAGTACTTATCTGTTGGACATCCTTAGTGCGAGCCTGTGCCAGATCCACTCCAGCTAGCCGTGTCCCTGAAATGATCTCTATCTGGCGTTGTACTGTGCATACTGGCCCAGAGGGGCATTGTTCTTTAACTCACCTCCTGCTGCCTGTTGGATTTTACAATCGCTTCTTCCAACGTCTGGGGATAACACGCCACAGATGTCATCCAGGTATCCGGTGACTAATGTGCAGCATACAGTGCTTGTCACCCAAGAGATTTACATGTGAAGGCATTTTGCATGCCACTCCTAGAGGCGTCAAATGCTGCAGTAGCATGTCTTGAATGAAAGATACTGGTTTCCTTTGAGGTTCTAGAGCAGGAATCATCAAATCTGGACCTGGAATCAAAATCCAGACATGTTTGTCTTTTCTCACGGGTAATTAATACAACAATTAGTACTACTGATTAGCCACACTGACTGACTTCCTCCCAGGTAAAGGAAACAGCGAGGTCAGGTATGCCATGTGAAGTCTTTTTATTTTTATTTTTTAACTTATATGAACAGATCCCATCCCCAAAAGCCAAAATAACTGACATTAAAATCGATATCGCTTAATTAAAACCCCAAAAGAAGATTTCAGCCTCCTGTTGACATCACATCGACTTCAGTACGCATTGGTTTTGGAGCGTGGCTTTCCATGGGATTTTGTACATTTGCAGTGTGCCGCAGAAGGACAAAGGGAAACGCTCCTCTACAGGACAGCTCTTAGAAAGGCAGTCTCATCCGCATGGATCCTTCTGCTTTAGATACACTATACAGGATTTTCTTATGAATTCATACCTTATGAATGTCAACACAATGCATGATGTCAAAAGATATCTACTGGGCAGCTTTTTTGTAGGTTGGTCAGTTATCCCTACTATTGTACTGTACATGTTCTTCAAAACGTACTATGCTCTATTACGATTTTTACTATTACGAAGTATTATTGTGCATTGTGTCTGTAATTACCATACATACATGTACAGGACAACAGACCTAATGAAAACATTACTGGTTTTTTCGGGTTGTACACCATTCCCTAAGATGCAGAAATGTTGGTGCCCAATATACTATTTTATTAGTATTATTATAGGTATTAAAAATGAAACTAACATTCATGTGCAGATAATTGTATCTCTTATGTAATGAAATATTATTTACAAAGTTGACTTTTCCTAAGAAAATTGTTTGTTATTAAACCATATTTCCACAAAGTAATTTTGCATCACTGGGTAACAGCCTTTCGGTGACATTAGCTCAGGTGGTAAGAGCAGTTGTCTGGCTGTCGGAGGGTTGCCGGTTCGATCCCCCGCCCGGGCTGTGTCCCTGAGCAAGACACCTAACCCCCAAATGCTCCTGATGAGCTGGTCGGTGCCTTGCATGGCAGCCAATCGCCGTGAGTGTGTGTATGAATTGGTGAATGAGAAGCATCAATTGTACAGCGCTTTGGATAAAGTCGCTATATAAATGCCAACCATTTACCTTTAAAATGCAATACTCAAAATATTGGCTTCAGCTCATAAGCTTACCACTGCACCATTTAATGTAGGGGAGACTGGGGCACAACCTAACACTTTTAGGTTTTGACTTGATTAAAATATATATTCATATATTACAGTAAATACTTTTCCTCCACAAGATACATATCTCTGCTATGACTATTGGAACAAAGTCGGAAATTTGGAAAGAACTGGAAAAAGCTTTGTTTTTATACAAGTTGGTGAAACCAATATTTCTTACTGTTTACATTTTTCACATGATAATTGGCCTGTAGAAATTGTGTATATTTTGGCTAGCTACATATCACACCATTAATATATGATGAATGTTGCAGAAGACATGGGTAAGAATGCTATAAACATGATGGACAGAAGTGCATGGTATACATGGAATATACATGGAATATACAATATTACATGAAATGGTATTGTTAGTGATGCATTCACAATAATGTTGTAACACAGAGTTGAAACGTGTATTTTCTCAACACATCTTACTACATTTGAGAAGTGTGCTCAATTTAGTAGAACAAATTCACAGTCTGTATTTGTTTTGTTTAGATGTTGTGTGATGAGTGTGATGTCAGTGTTTTACTGTGCAACCATAGTAATGTATTGTATTCACTGCAGCGAATACTATTTGTTAAAATTAAGAAAGTGAAGTGTTTAGTCTTTAAGCAAAGATGTGAGCTCTGCAACAGGAAAGCGGTTAAACAGCAGTAGTGTATACTGAAAAACGACACATTTCTAATAAAGATGGAAAGCTTCTTAAGATATTACCTCAGGGTCCTTAAGATGGATAACTGGTCCTTTCTGCCCACACATTGGACCTTCAACTATAAAAAGTAAAAGACAGATTCAAGACAATATCTTAATTACACGTTTGAGTATTGTTCACACATTATCCTGCTGAGAGATGATTAGAGAGAATTTATCAGGTAATTAAGACAATGCCCTTAAATTATTTAAATTGTTCATTGTTTTATTCACTTCTACTATTGCAGCACTCAATCTGCTCTCACACATATACTGTTCATTGTATACCTAAGAACACAAATTAAGTCTTGTGTGTGCTGGCATGTGTGTCATTGTGGTCTTTCCTGTGTGTGCGTGTGTGCATCTGTGCATGCATGTGCAGTGAATAATTGTATTTTTCTATTGCTGTTTGCCTACTCTGTGATGTCACGCTAAATTTTTATTCTCAATTATCCATGTGGAAGATGATTTTATAAATATGTTCTCAGAGCCATATGAAAGAAAAAGTGATTGGGAACTGCTGGCATGGTGCGACACTAATTTGCTTCCCCTCACATTTTCAAGGCAAATGACTTTGAAGCTTCTGAGAAGCTATTCTTGCCCAAGTGGATAGCAAGCATGGAAAATAAGAATTAGAGCAGGACCAATGGAGAATGCCTGATAAACGTTACTGAGGAGGACAAAATAAAGAGGGGAAAGAGAAAAAAAACACTCACAAGCATAACTATGCTGCATGCGTGCCGCAACATTACTGGGCGTCACTCCTTCCCAAAGAAATTGGCCTTTAAACAGCTCATCAAAGACCGTGAAGCACAAAAAGATCCATCTCTGATGGATTTGGGAAATATGCACGGATGGAGCAGGAGGTATAGAAATTTATCCTTCAGAGGTAAACTGTATCTATGCCCGAGTGTTCACGCATGTATGCCCGTATTAATATCGTGTGTGTGCATCTGTGGGCACGCCTGTATGTTCCCTTGAAGATTGATTCTTTCTTCATAATCTAATCGTATACAGTGTATAGGTGTTGAGGCTGGACCGTGCCAGTGATGATTGCGGGTAGCAGCCCCACAGGGCGATGTGTAATTAGCGGTCGGCTCACCCAGGGTTAGGCAGGGTTCAAGCAGCAGGGTTCTGCAGTCTGCTCATTCTCGACTGACCCCCACTGATAGAACGGGGGGGGCACGTTAAACTGCACGTGACTCGTTTCAGGGCTGTGCTATGATAAGAAATAATGCTTGGCATCGCATGCTTATCAGCCCTCTCCTGAATTGATAAGATTATTCTGCCATTTTTATTATTTTATTAACCTTTATGTGTACAGGGCAGGTTGACTGAGCACACAGGCTCATGTACAGGAACACCTTGTTAATGCCCCCCCTAGTAGCCTAACCTACATTTCTTTGCTCAGTGGCAGGAAACCGGAGTACCTGGAGGATACCCACACAGACATGGGGAGAACCTGCAAACTCCACACAGAAAGGCCCAGGCCGGGATTCCAACCCAGGATAGTCTCGCTAAGAGGCGACAGTGCTCTACCACTGCACCACTGCTGGAAAAAATCAAACAATAAAAAGTAACACAATCATTGCACAATAAAAAATAATATTTTAGTCAAGACTTATTGAACACATTTCCTTTGTTAGCTCACAAATGGACCACCAAATAGACCAATCACGGTTGGGCGCATTGACTGTACAGTTGACCGTCCAGGTAATAAACTGAATGAAAGACGAGAAACGAGCACGCACATATTCAAAACATTTATTGCAATAGCTGGATACCTGTATAACAGTAACAAGGATTAACTGTTTAAATATTTATGATGTCAAACACCCCCACAACTGACAAACATACTGCGTTAAGCAATTATTTCCCTTCTTCCGGGCTTCTGAATGGTGACAAAAACGTGGCGTGTGTGCTATACAAAATGAATCTTTTCATTAATGTACAAACTAAGAAATGCAATGTAAGTATGACAACGTAACTGAATTAATTTAAAGCTATTTCTTTATTAGCATGCTATTCCATTCTTTGAACTGGCGGTCATGCCTTAAAAAAAAAAAAAAAAAAAAAAAATTAAATATATTTATATAGAATTATTTTTTTAAAACCTGTTTTTTTCTTCTTTTCCTGTCCATGCTTCTGAGATCATGAAATTTTTCATATAAGACTTTTGTTTTTGTTTTTTAGTTTTTTTTAAATTTCTTTATTTGTTTTTGTGAAATGTTATCCTGGTACCTGCCAAACTCGCACTGAATAAGGCATTTAACAAAGTGTTCATTTTCTGTTCTTTGTGTTCAAGTCGCCTACATCAGCACAATGCAAGTCACAAAGGCATAATGTATGAAATCAGTGAGATCAAAAGAAACTAATGCACGATAACCTCAATTAAAACTTCTTTTTTTTTTACCAGAATGAGAAAAAGTTGAGTAAAACATTGAATCTTTTACAAATATATTGCTGTTAAATTGATCACCTTTTCTTCTTGAGGAAACAAAAGGCTCATAATGTTTAAATTTTAGCATATAGAAATTGATTATTATTCTTCCTTTCATCTTTTTTTCTTTGTATTTGTCAATAGTATAAAATATTTTGAAAAAATAAATCTGGCAGATTTGTTGCAGAGATTTTGGGCAATATTGTGCGATTTAAAATGAAACGTTGTGTTCACATTTTCACAAGCAATATTTGAGTGTAAAACATGATTTTATATCTAAATATACCACCTATCCTGTAAGGAAAATTCCATCAGGATGTAAACTGTAAGAAAAAAAAAAAATACTGTATATATATATATATATAATGATGAACCAAAATGAACAGCAACCATGAAACACTGTCCTATTCCATGTGATTATTACAACTACACAAAATTGGTTAGTATTATTTTTTCCTATTTACAAACACTTTAACGATGACAGACTAAACAAGTGTCCACTAACAGCTTTGATAGCACAATGCTTTCTTAATTGTAATTCCATTTTCTTTGATGGTGTTGATTAATATAGTCCCAAAACAGCTCAATAACAACCACATCACAGTATTTGTATATATTGGTCAGCCATAATATCTTTGTATTTTCATTATTTTTTAAACTATTTAAATCTATGACTTCCATTTTTTCTGTATTATATTGTTGTCCTGAAAAAGCCTTTATTTTACTGCAGTTAAAGTACTCACAACGTACTGGTAGGTCTGAGCTTTCCGTAAGTCTCTGGCTATTAACATGAATGTTTAATCAAAAAACAGTGTCATACGTTTTGCAAAAATACCATTGGAGGTGGCAACGCAAAGTAGAATCAGTATAGTATACTTCCTGCAAAAAGCACACATCTAGAGACCTACTTGGTACGTCAACTTTCACATAGCAATAGCATCAGTCTAAATAAACAGCTGTAAATGCTGTCGTTGCCAGACAGACATGGTCAGCGAAAAAAAAAAAAAACGAAAAAAACAACCCAAAAAACAAATCTTTCCTTATATCCTTATAACTGCTGTTCCTTTGGGCTATCCATCCCAGTGGCCTCTTTGTAGGATTTCAAGCTGGCCAGCGGAATGTCCGTCATGTGTCCGGTGCTGCTGAACTGTCCTTCGGCGTTCCCGAACTGCTTCCTGTCGGCACACTTGTCCCGGCTGCCGTCGCTTTTCCAGGTCCTCCCCAGCGTGTGTCCGTTCAGCAGTTTGTCTTTGGCCCAGTCCTTCTGGCCGCCAAAGCTGGAGACGGGAGACTTGGGCTGCTGGTAATTCCCCAAGCTGGGCGGCATCCAGCAGTTGTCGGAATGGCCCAGGACCAGGCACTCCTGGGTGCACATCTCAGTGGCCTCCACCAGCCCCCGCGGACCCAGCGGCCCATCTGAGCCGAAGAGAAACATGGGTTAGCTCAGCTAGCGCGTAAACACTTTCCGCTTTTACTGTGAAGAAGATGAAACATCACAGTTAGCCCTGCTGATCAATCATTTCCATAACAGGAAATGTAACGGTGTTATTCTTAGAAAGGAGTAACATTGGCATTAATACAGCTGACAGGAAAGCTTTCACTATGGCTGGGAAATGTTCTAGTTAGATTCATTTAGTCTTGCAAAACCTTGGCAGTAATCTCGTTGACATGGCACATTAAAAAATGTTGGGGAATTTTCAGTTACATGAAACACTTTAATATCATTAGGAAATGTTCCAGTTTTATTCTGCAAAAGGAGAGACATCAGCGTTAACACAGCTGACATCAAACGTTTAAACAACACTGGGAAATACTCCAGTTTTCTCCTTAGAAAGAAAAACATGCAAGTTAATACAGCTGACACAAAATTCGTATTCATGATGGGAAGCATATGGTTAGATTCGCATTTCGTAAAAAAAAAACAGGTGCTAACAAAGCTGACAGAAAAGTAGAAGCGTTTGTGTGAAATCGGATAAGATTAAATGTTTTGATAATTTCAGAATACAATCCGCTTTTAATCTAAAATGGAATAAATACTGGCTTTATCCCAACAAAACATTCCAATATCATCAAAAAACTTTGTAGATTGATTTTAAGCATTGCGGAAAATCAGTATTAAGCCAGATTTAATAAACATTTTAATATAATGAAGAAATCTTGCAGTTGTGTAGTTGCGTTGTGTCCATGTCCATGTCTGACTGTCAAAAGTAAATTGTATTGGAAATTTTTTTATTTTTGAACTGTGTAAAACTGCATGACTTCATCAATAGAAGTTGTTGGAACTCATCTTTAATTCATCACAAGTGCCAGAAAACAAGTGTTAATTATTTTCAGTGGAAACAAAGTCTAATTTCAGAAGATTGACTGCATTGCTTATTAAATAGCTGGGCTGTTTTGTATTCACTCAGAACATATGAGGACGGCTCATGGTTTTGACACTTACAGCACCATTCGAGGGGGATAAAGGTAAACATCAGTGAACGCTGCATGAGGTTCGGGCGCTTTCTTCAGCAAAAATGGGAGCTGCGCGCATTTGCAAAACTCAGCCAAGAGTCGCCCAGGGAGAAATATGGCTGTTGCTCTCTGCAAAAGTGCCTTTTCTATGTCCGAAGTAAATCTCCAGGGCCTGGTGGGCTACAGTTCTTAGACCTGACTGATGTAACGCCACTACAGCCATTCCACTGTGGTGAATGCAGCCTTTTATTTCCTGGAGACCGCGGTACCTGTCGGCCGTAATGACCGGCTACGCACCCAATCGTGCAAGTGGGCAGCTTGCAATTATAAACGTATCATGGCTGGGCTTTGCAGAATCCATCTCTCCATTGACCTGGCTCCCTCGGCTAGGAACTGTTGAGCGGAAGAAAGCTTGAGTGTTTACAAACTGCTCTTAATAAGCACCCGGGCATTGGCTGACTGGTCATGCAGCTATGAACCGCAGACACTACATATGCTGGGTGTCTGACGTTGGAACAAATTAAATTCATCATGGAATTAAAGCAAATTCATCTTGCCATTGGACTTAAATGTAAATATATATGGTAGAGTCGATTCAATTGATGGCATGCATTACTAAATTGATGGTTTTAATTACTTGTGCATTGAGTGCTATTGAATTCATTCAAACGTATTGGGAGATTGCACTAATTGGGTCTTTATTTTTCTTAAAATGCAAAAAAAATGCTACCTATACATACAATAATTATCAGCAGTAGAATTAGTTTTGTCCTTGTAGTCGTTGTAGTGTCGATTTGATTGTACATTTATGATGGCAGTTACTTTGGGGTGAAAAAGTGGATTGGAAGGTTTTACATATTTCCTGTATCACTGGAAACACAGTGCTGAGGTCTTGTGTGCGTCTGTAAACACTGCCCTCATGGCGATGGCTTTGCAAGCTTTCTGGGCCCCAGGCAGAAAGCAGGTCATGCTCGTATATCACACACTGAGTAAAGCAGAGGGCAGGCGAAGACTCAAATACAGCTCCACATCTGTGCGCGTTCACTGAGCCGATATTTGCGTGAGTTCGCTCGCAGGTATATTTAATAGCTTCACTTCTTGATATTGCGCATATGCCAATGACACGCTCCCTTATATGGCAATTGTTTTTAAATGTGTGTGAATTCACGGTTCTGACACGGTTATTTTGAAGTTCAGGTTCATTTATTTATTATCTATCTACTTCTCTACTGATGATATGTCTACAGAGCCCTGTGTGTTGTCTTAAATACCCCAATCTTTAGTGACACGTCCACCAATGGCCTGAAACTAAACCTCAGACCACTACCTGCACTGTGGGCTCGCTTACCATAAACAGTAAAGGTCCAGACCGATATGTCACATTAAATATGTATCATGGTAGGTGAAAACATTCGAGTATACATTTACAGTTAATACCTTTAGTTTTGCTTGCTTTGCATTTCCCAGGCTTAAACCCGTTTACAATGTAAGGGCAGCTCCAGCGTAGCTTCTGTGTCTCTATCTGCGTTCATACATTACCTATACGAGCTGCTATGGCCCAGGTGACTATTGTAGCCTGCGTGTGTAAAACAGACTTTGGGAACTTTCCCTTTTCTTTTATTTCCCTGGCACAGATGGTCCGCTGTGGCTCCTGCCCTAATCAACCCTGCACCATTTCGGCTCCATGCCGTGCTGTAATCTCGCCTCGTGGGAGAAATTTAGCAGCACTCTCCTCGCCCCATAGCTCCGGACATTAAATTGTTCCACACAGGTGGATAATCTCCTCCCTGATTGGGTCTCCTCAGAGATGATGTGCTTAATAGCACGGGCTTTTGGTTTCATCCACGTAAGCCAATGGCGCCTGACATCGCATCAACAGAACAGAGCAGGCCGGACTGGACTTCAGCTGGACTTCAGATGGGAGTGTGTTTGTGCGTGCTTTGGTGTGTGCATATACTTTAAGCGTGTGTTTATGTGTGAGTGTGTGTGTGTATGTTTATGTAAAGAAGCATCTGGTATGTTTGTGTGAACAATAATGTGTTCATGTGTGTGAGAAGGTGTGAGCATGTGTATATATATACACGCCTGTGTGAGTCCGCAACTTTATCATTGGCTTCCTCTCCCAGCCAAGCTCCTGATGTTGTTTAGAACCTGTGGCATCTGGTGTCCTCTGACACTCTCAACTTCAGTATCTCCAGGTGTTCAGAGGTTCGGGGACATCTGGCCTGCAATGTGTGCCTAAAGACCCCCATCGCTGTTCCCCCTCCAAACCATCACGCTCCCATATTTTTAACAATCACGGCTGCTGCCTGAAAACACGCACACACATGCGTCTAGGCACACACACACCCCCATGAGCACGCACACACATACACACACATCACACCGACACCCCATGCCCATTTTGGACGGGTATTTGCCTGTAATAGAACCCCTTGCGGTCTCTCTACTCCCGTGAACGTGTCTGAGCGGGGGGGAAAGATGGCAGCTCCGGTGTCCCTGATTCAGGCGAAGTCGCCTGGCGCGGTGGAGACCTCAGGTGAATGTAGGCCAGGCTCAGATGAGCAGAAATCATTTGTGCATAATGAATGTAATGGGCCTCCAGACCGTCTGATTATAGCAGCGCTAACCGGCTAACGGTAGGACAGGAGAGCGACCCAATAACAGGAGATAATGGGCTGCATGGCGTGGGGAGGGCCTCACGGCTCCAGGAGTAACGGGAACAGATCATAGGGGATGAGTTACAGCCAGCGCTATGGAAAAAAACCCAAATTTCACAGATGAGGCGGGAGAGAGGATGGCGCAGAGTCGGCCAACGCCGGGAGCTACTCCCCAAATTTCCCTCCGCGGAAATGCAACACCCCGAACAGCACAGGAAGTGTGAGGTTCATGATCTCCAACTTTGATCACTGATGACCCTGCTTGTTCCAGTCCAAGTCAGTTTAGCGTTTGATGAATGTAAAGATATTCCGTTTACAGTGCGTGGTCACCCAACAAAAGAGATGCTGAAACGAATAAATAAATACATGAATGGATGAATGAATGAATAAATAAGTAAATAGTTCAAAAGAAACTTCTGAAAGCCAAATACGGCTTGGCAGTTGAAGAAAAGCCGGATCCCGTTTTGGGTATTCCATAAACATGGACTGGCTGAAAAAAGGGAGAGAGAAACACCCAGATAAACGCAAGCGCTTTGATTCATAACCTTGACAGCGTTATTAGAATATCAGTCAGGAAGAGGGAAGACAACCGGCTTTGACAAAGTGTTAAAGGGAAATCGTTTGCCTTTATTCCTGCCCTCGCAGACCCTATCAGCAGATGAAATGGCACCGGGGAAGAAAAAAAAAAAAGTTACAAAAAAAATTGAAAATAGGGAGCGCTTTGAATCAATGTCAATTTTCCCATGTCACGTGAACCTGCTTTTTTCCTCGGTGGATGATCAGGGTTGTTATCATAGACTCACTGAAAAGAAGTCAGCACTATCTTGATTGCAAACAATGAATAAGATATGAGCTACAAAGCAATTACATACATCAGCTCCCGCTGAAGAATCAAGGCGTTCGTGGGCCTCCAGTGTGAAAGGAGATGGCATCTCCTGTTTTATTGATAAGGAACTAATGTTGTAACGTTTGTCCGCACGCCTGTTAGCTCCCTGGGTGCTCGTCACTGCCAGTACCACCAAGAGGAGGAATAATTGAAGAGGCGTTCATCTTTATGAGGTTCTGGAGCCAAGAAAAATATCCCCGTGTGTTTTTCTTTTAAAAAAATGGTAGATAAAAGAGTCTGTGTATGTGTGCAATGGTGGTTTAAAAAAAACGTGGAATGCACGAATGGTTTTAAGATTTGCGCTCGTATATATTTTTAATTCTAAAGATTAGTTCTTTCTGATTCCTCTTCCTTCCAGCCATGACGGTATAGTAACCCGGCTGCTTCTTTGAGGGAGAGGATCTCTTTGGTGTGTGTCGACAATCTAATGAAGTCGTCTGTTCAGTGCTTTACTGTGCTGTATGCTGATGCAATTCCATGTAGGAGGGCTGCAGTTTCAGAACAAATAAGCATCAGAACGTATGTTAAGGAACTGCAAACAAGCCACTGGATTACATTGGTTTCTATTGTTCATGACCTATCGTGACACTAATTATTCGAAAGGAAGTACTGGTGATTCCACATCAGAAACTGTGTCGAACCAGAGTATCAGTTGCAGTTTTAAACCTGGGGATTTATAGATATTGATAGCAGGTTGATAGCAAGATTGACTGTGTATCTCCATAACAGGTCAATTTGAGTTTTTTTGGAAATAATCCTTTCATTTTCATAAATGCTACCTTTCACGTTTCAACACTTTTTTGAATTTAAGAGTCATGTCACGGTGATACAGTCCTCTTCTGAAAATCACATTTTTTGAACACTAAGGCTGTTGTTATTCAGATTAGAAATGTCTAAAGCACAACTATAGCCATTATGTACTGAAGTACAATATAGGGCATTCATCTTTATGTGACAGGTCTCCAAGTCACATGCTGTCCAAAACAATGGCTGATTGAGACACAATCACAGGACAGTCATCATTCTCTCTCCTTTGTTGAGGAAAAGAGAAGCGTCTTACTTTTCAGAGCCGTCCATTTTGTGTCTCCTTCTTCCATATGCAAATACAGTTATAATGCACAGGATCCATTTTAGATTCACTGGTTTCATTTTGGCTCAGATGAAGCCGATATATCCATTGTTTCATTAGAGGACTGCTATTGTTCCTGTATTTTCTATATTGACTGTATAATGCTACAAAACTGTATTCTTTCATATGTGTCCTCTATACACAAACTAGCTTGCTAGTGGTTTCACAAGAGAGGAAACCACTCATAGACACACACACTGTGGCTTTTTTGCATGTGATTTCTGAGGCCTTGACAGTTCTTGCCACAGTGAAATGTCTGTCCCTCTATCTCTGAGGTTGAGTGGATGTGCTGTGGGCAGTGGGTCCTCTCACGTCGAAAGAAAGAAAACGAAACGCCACTTTACTTGACTGACTGTGCATTTATTTCATGGTGGTGGACACAGACATGAAGCTTCAGCAATTTCCATTTTGTGCAATGTTTTCATTCATGATATTGTTAATATTCAGAAATTCCCTTTGCCAAGGCCCTCCGTACCCCACAAACCCAACTTTCAAGCAAAACAGGGCTTGACTTGAAATGTAAGATGCAGACCTGCAAATTGATTCGTATTCATTTGATTTGATATGTTAGCATCACATATCGATCTAGAACTGTAGATATACAGTATGCAGCAATCCGGAATATCATCAATATAGTGAAGAGCGGTAGCATTTTTAAATGATTGCAATGGGAGTAACTGGGATGAGATTCAAACCCTCAAAAGCCTATTCCACCAACTCCTGCACAGACCATAGCTCCAAGAAGCCTTTTTGTTTCTTTGCCAGTTATGTCACATGAACACTTCCTGGGATCCTCTCAAAAGGAACGTGCTACACTTGGTTCATTCTAGCTGATTTTGTTTTCTTTTAGGATGCAGTCAATTCTTTTGTTTGTGCTAAAGATTTGATTGCTGATTGGCTAATTAAAGGAATGAGTGTTTGCCCTGTGATGATGAGTGTTTTCACATGATAATTGAAGTTTAGCATTTTGAATGGTTGTCTTCTCCATGTGAAAACAAGTGATTTCCTGTTATGAAGATAAGTAGGAGAACTGTGTGAAGTGTTTTTGAAAATGGCAGAATGAGACTCAAATTTACGTGAATGTGAGAAAAATGTATGCACAGTTTTGAATAAATTTGTTTTGCACGTAGGTTGTGCTCAGTGGGTTCATAGCTGCAGTTCCAGTCTCACATCAATCAAGGTAAACTATCATCAAACAATGTTGCTGATGCTGCTTTCTTGACCTTTTACCCTCTATCGCCCTCTAGTGTGTTATTCACTGGAGGAATTTTTTTAAATTGGACACGACTGATTCATGAGCATCTTCGCCCCGCCAGAGCTAAAAAGCCAGCAGCTTAATTCATTTATTTAAAGGCTTTCTACCTGTGTCTACTGAATGATTTATCCCTTCATGAACAAGTACTTTCTACAGCAGTTGGTAACCTATATAAAGCCAGAACTTGTCCTTGTCAAATAAATAAATAAATAAATAAACACATACCATGAAGAAGTGGGGGGGGAGCATACTCTCTGTCGCTGACATGCCATTCTGTGAGAGTGTTTATTTGCCTAATAAATATGATCTCATCCTAATCTACGCGTTTCAGCTCAAAACAGGATTATGCAATGGGAACTGAATGACTTACTGAATATAGCCTTAGATTATTTACAACCCTGTTACAAACCATGGACTGTGAGGGCTAAGAACTGCTGCTTTACCTGGGAGTCAGGTGTGAAGCCAGTCTGGACAATTAGTCACACTGATTGTTTCGTTAATGACTTGGGAGAAAAGAAAACCATTTACAGTGTTGGATATCCCCATTCGGCAACTGTGGACATACACACCAATGTGCATGTCTGTCATTACAATAAAGCCTGATCACCAGATGGCCAACATCTCTTTGCCAACATCCATTGGGACATCAATCAATCGGTTATTTGGGTCTCTCTCTCTCTCTCTCTCTCTCTCTCTGTCTCTCTCCCTCTGTCTCTCCCTCTGTTTCTCTCCACCTGTCTCTCTCCCTGTGTCTCTCACTCTCTCTCTCACTCTCTCTCCCTCTCCCTCTTATAGTAAAAAGTCTACGCTAGATGGGTAAAAATTGGCCACTGACTAAAATTCATCAGCTGAAGTTAAAGGCAGCCACAGCGGTTAGACTGAACACGCCCCTCAGGTTGTTTTTGCGGTTTGTATTCTGCCGCTGGCTCAGCCGGCTCAAGGCCCTGTCAGCCTGCCCTAGTTTCATGCCTTTGTCGCGTGTCACATGAGCGCTCCAAATGACCTCCAGTCACATTGATGGTTCTACCTGTCGCTAAGCCATCATGATGTCACTTATCAAGTGCCATTATGTCACCCTGCTGGAGAATCATCAGAGAGAGCCTGACAAAGCTGTCTCGGTGGAAGGCTTCTGTTCTGCCCAGGAAGGGACAGGCCATTCCAAAGAATCTGTACACTCCCCCTCCCCTTCCCACCCCAAAACCCTCCACCCCCACAAACACAGACAGCTCTCCTCTCAGTAATTCTGACACATCTCTCAGCAGGTACATCTCCTCTCAAGGCCTGGGGAGAATAACCACTCCAAAATAAATGCAGGGGGATAGCTAGAAGCCGTTGTGCATTAAGCCAGGGGTCCCAAGATGGGGTCTGTGATGGAGTACTTGGGTAAAATTAGGAGTTCTCAGTAAAATTGGAAGTGGGGAGATAATTTTTCCCCCAGCGAAAATAAATCTAGTGTGTTATCAAGACTGACCAAAAATACTGAATACCAGTTTCCTGGTTTTGAAACTTTGTTATTAAAATGTAAAGAAGCACATTTGTTCCCCCTCTCATAAAAACCTGGTTTGTTCACCTCCTAGGACCCCTTTTTATCATTGTGAATTTTTCTTAAACATCCCGTAGAACGAATATAGTAATATAGCATACTTGCAACAAACAGTATTAAGTCGAGAACTAAATCAAAGCATGAAGCTACATGTACAGGTAGTTGTTATACTTTGAAATCAAGTGGCTATGCTTTGATACAAACAGTATTTAGTAGAGAAGTAAATGGCAGTAAAAGGAGTGGAGATGTTCTCTAAAGCGGTGCGTTTCGAGCTGCTGTGAGAGGATCCATGCGTAACGAGGGGCCTTTTCAGTTAACGCGACCATCCTCCCTCAGAGCGTCAAAGTCAATATGTTCATTCAGAGAAGCTCTCGTCCGAAGCTTTGATAGAGCAACAGTGGCCTTCGCCATCAGCTCTTATTAACGGGGGAAGCTCCCCTCTGGCTAATCGTAGTCCCCGTTATTGCCGGCGGCAACCCGCGGCGGGGCAAACCGGCCAGGCCGGGATCATTCCCGCACCGGTGCGATCATCGGCGCCGGGCTGGCAGTCCAGATGTTGTTATGGGTGATGAACAAGCCTTTGTTTTACAGCCCGACAGAGGCAGTCCAGATGCTAGCCATCTCCAGCTGCCCTCCAACCCCCTGCAGATACAATAGTTTCATGCAGGCAGAATAAGCCATTTGTTTGTCCAGTCCAAATGACGTGAGGAAGCCATTATTCCACGTCCAGGCATCCGAGCGCTCTGCTTCGCAGGGACAACGTTTCTGCAACGGCTCAGGTTTTTTTGCATAAAAAAAGATAGTTTGGTTTTTCTTTCACATTTCAAATGGAGGTCAAACACAGTGATTATAATCTCTTCTTATCTTTTAAATATAAAACCATGTGAAGCAAGCAAAGATTTTACTAGCAGATGTTACATTTTCATTTCAGGTACTTTTAAGTTTTAGCAAAATTTTTTGCTAGATTTGTATCCAAATTTCATAAATAACAGCCTCTTAGAATGACACACTTAAAAGGCATACATTACATGAAAGCTTACTGAAATCCCATAATGTAGTACCATCTACAACTGCTTTAAGGTTAAATAATTCATGACAATGTACAGTAAAACATTTTATTTGGCTTGCATTAAAAATGACCCCCTGTGTATTTTAGAAAGCTTTTCCACAAGGAGCTGTAACAGGTTTTCATAATGCCACATACTGGGGAAAGCTCAGTTGAATGGGAATTAAAACACATTGCTACAAACCTTTCCAACAATGTTATGCAATTGTTTCTTCCAAGATGATTCATATCAATTAGTATGACTGAAATAAATTCCTCTAGTTAAAGTGCTTCAGTGTTCGTGGAAGTGAATCTGGTGGGTTGGCTGATTTCTGTTTAATTTGAATGATGAACCTCATCAGAGCTTATGAATGTCAACTTAATGTGAAGCTGAATAAAAATGAAATACATTATCAACAAATGGACCACCTAACAAGGATCTGACTTGATTTCTAAAAACACTGATTTTGGCATCATCAATATTCCATTTATCTGCCACAAGGATAAAGACTAACAGCAGGTTAAATGCAGTTTAGGCATATGTGTGTGCATGAGTGCATATGAATGTGTGTGCATGCATTTCTGTGCATACCTGTGTGCATGCATGCATATGGTTGTGCATGTGTGTATGTGTGTGAATGCATGTGTGTGTGTCTGTGTGTGTACATGTATCTACTGTATGTGCATTTGTTTATATATTTCTGTGTGATTGGATGCATGCATGTGTGTGTGTTTGTGTGTGTGTGTGTGTGTGTGAGTGCATGTGTCTACTGTGTGTGTGTGCATGTATCTACTGTATGTGCATTTGTTTATATATTTCTGTGTGATTGGATGCATGCATGTGTGTGTGTTTGTGTGTGTGTGTGTGTGTGAGTGCATGTGTCTACTGTGTGTGTGTGCATGTATCTACTGTATGTGCATTTGTTTATATATTTCTGTGTGATTGCATGCATGCATGTGTGTGTGTGCGTGCATGTGTCTACTGTGTGTGTGTGCATGTATCTACTGTATGTGCAATTGTTTATATATTTCTGTGTGATTGCACGCATGCATGTGTGTGTGTGTGTGTGCGTGTATGTGTCTACTATGTGTGCCTTTGTTTATGTATTTCTGTGTGTATGTATGTGTTTGCATGCATACATGTGTGTCTGTGTGTGTCTGTGCCTCAGATCACTTCCCCAGATTAAAGGATTGCAGAGTGATGACTGTTGAGCGCACTACAGCGTACACGCGTGAAATGGCTAAAGGCTGAAATCCTGGCTGTGCTCATTTCCTTGAGTGCGGGGCTGCAGCACTCATTTGAGGAAGGACGGGCTGGAGCCCTCTCTGTCTCCTCTCAGCTCAGCGTAGCTTCCCCCCGCTGATTTACCTCCACACCACAATCAGCCCAGTGCCCCATACCTGCCCTTTCTTAAGTGTGCTTTTCAGCACTGACACTTCCACGAGTGAACCTGGCAAAAGTGTGCCAGTCAACAAATGCAAAGGATCAAAGGTATTTCTTTACTTATTTGGTTCCCAATTTGAGAATTTTAGAACTGCCTTCTGATTGTTTGCTTTCTTCTAGTTTACTCAGTGTGAGGCTCTTCCTAATTGGCTTCATTGTACAAATGTGTTATGATTCATGTGTATTTTTCTTTAAAGGCACTAATTCACTCAATTATTTCAGCTTGCACAAAGCATATATGATGATGGACCAGACTGTTATCATAAACCTGGGCTTTAAGTCTGTTTTTTAAATATTTTGCTTCTGGAATCAGTGTATAGTTGCAGTTTTCTCTACGGAAGACACCAAATTATGCTAGTCCTTTTTTCTGAGCTGAACACTCCAAATTATATTTAAGTGAATTATTCAACATGGGACCAAGCTTCCCACTCTCTCTCATGTGAGACTTCCACCTGAGCAAATTGAATGGGCGGTCCACTGTTGCACACACTGAATTATATTATCCCACTGTGTCAAAAACACATTCCCTCTTCAGAATGCAGCAGTAAGTAAATTACAACAAAGTTTGTAGCGCAATGAGATTTTACAAACTCCATAACCATTTCAGATCATATAAATGCAATTAGACTGTCAGTATCGATGCAAACCTTATACATTTTGATTTAAGTGAGAAATGACTTTATGCAATACTCGCTCAAGCGTATCTATTCCAAATACTATTTAGCACAAATTAATGATCAAACTTAAAACACAATTTCTGTTTTTTTCTCTGCAATATTAAATCATGTTTTCACATTATGCATTTGTAATTGAGTTTTAGCAGTACAGGAGTGTGATGCGATGCATCACAATAGGACCAGATGATTGGCCGTCAATGCAAAACAATGCTTAAATGCCAAAATCATGCTATTTTAATCGGACTTTGTTCAACTCTAATCAGAACAGCACCTAAACCATATCTATCCTTTTCCAGATAAACCTATACAGGAGCCTTTATTTTGTATTTATTGTGATTATGATATTATTACCGGAATTATTCACTCCTTGATCACTCCAGCATTGTGTTAGTAAATGTGTTACAAATATAGGGCTATGCACCTCTACAACAAATACGATATGCACACTCATGCAATGGCTCCTTGCAACCATTAGAGGGGCCTAGTCAGGCCTCTCCTTTAGTATTTAAGCATATCGTTCATTTATCTGGCTACTATCTGCAGGAGATTCATTCATGTTTCAAATTAAAGTTATTGATGCTTAGTAATCCGTAATAAAACCTTTTTTTTCTGAAAAGTCACCAATAAAATTATTGGTCACATCCCCTTTTGGTATATGCTCGCTACCTTCATAAGAACAACCACAATTTCACTCATAATTTTAAATATTCTTCAACGACAGCTCTGTTTTCTCTCTGTAACAGGTTTATACAATATACACCAGCAACACTTCAATCTCCTGAGAGCTAGACTGCCATGCTATACAGCAATGCATTGTACTATATTATACATGCTCTTATGCAGTGCTCTCTGAGAGAGCATCACCGGGGAAGGCACAACAGGATTAACATGAAAGCAAAAGATCAAAATCGAGTTGAGCCTAACAGCTACAGACATGCGAAACAAGGTAAATCTGAAAAGCTGATTTTAGGGTCCAATTGCGGTCCGGGCACCGGGGGAAGGCCGGGGACTGAATTCTGGAGACGAGGCGGGAGAGGAGCCGGAACCACCTTCCCCCCGCAGTGTGCGAGTGACTGTGAAGGCTCACCGCTGATATTGCCAATTTGGAAACGGCAGTCATGCACACTGCCGACTCTGATTCGGTTTTAAAAGCCGCTGCTTGATGATGCGTGAGGCGGCGCAGAAAGAAGATTTTGAATAAAAAAAAGTAAAAAAAAAACGGCCTTTTGCAGGTAGCGTGAAGACGCAGAGCCACAGCGCGTGTCGTATGAACAGCGCACACCGGCTCCGTGGCAGGGCGGCGTTCGGTAAAGACTCCTCACTCTGTTCCTGACAGTGCTAATAGGCCCAGCTGTAGTTTGGATTCTGACACCCAACCTTTAGGGCTGATCAGCAGAGACACTGCCTTGTTATCAGGAGCCAATCATCCTGTTCGCATTTCTCCAGAATAAAGAAGCTGACAACTTGTTTATTTTTAGATTCTTTCCATCCGTGTTATTTTTAAAGGGGGTCTGAATTTACCAATCTGTGCCGTCCCACAGCACAGAGATCCCCCCCCTCTCCCTCTCTCCCCCCACCCTCACCCATTCCCTTCCTCCTCCCCATCTCTCTCTCTCTCTCTCTCTCTCGCTCTCTCTCTCTGTGTTTCCGCAGTGTTCAGTTACTTTTAAATTTGATCACAATTCAGCGGGATTCCTCATTCCCCCTTGTTATATCCGATAAAATATTTATGACTTTTGTCAAAATGCAAGAGTGTTAAATAATTCAGCCAAGGTTCTCCAATTAATGCAAACAATGGGGATGAGTCACCTTGAGTCAGAAGAATTTAAAAAATAAAAAAGATGAAATGAGGACAGTTGGCATAATGGCTACTGTGGCACCTCTGCTGACTGCAGCACAGTGCTAATGCACTGATGGTCGAGGGATATCAATTCAGGTTCTCCAAAGTGACACCCAAACCAGATTACTGCAGAATGGGTATACGCTATATCTGTAGTTCAGTCGAGTATTTGATGTCTGCATGCCATTATTTGATGACCTATGCCATTCACTGATCAATATGTTTTTAATAAGTAAGCATAGAGTGCTTTACATGTGTAATATCTATTGAGAGAAGGGGAGGTGCAGCTTTCTGTAATGGTTCTGTAGTCTCACATTGTTATGCATACAAATCCCAGAATGCATTACTGCACCTAACCTTCTCTCTCTGCAGCAGAATACACATTTTCCCACCAAATCCACATCAGAATTGCAACCTTGAAACCCAAAAATCTAATCTGGTCTGAATAATTAATTAATTAAACATTAATAAAATAATTGATTGGTTGATCCAAACTCATAATTAAAATATGAAATTAAATTGTTTCATGAATGCTCAATAGGTTTCTGTTTTCTCAGCATGTTATCAGACTCAACCCCCAAACCCCCTCGCTTGTCTGGCAAGTGAGCCCTGTTAGCAGGCCTGGCAGCCTGCCTGTAGATACAGTATAGTATGCACTATTCAAAACTCACGCACCACGATACATACATACGCAGACATACTGTGGTGAATTTCCAATTAAGGCACCCATGCTGTGGTAAATGGATGAGCTCCGTGGTCTCTGGCTGAATATGAAGCGGTGACATCATAGGGCAATGTGCAATTAGTCACTGCCTCACCGAGGGAGTGGGAGGGTTCAGTGGGTTAGGGGTCTGCGATTTGTTGCTATCTAGTGTCCACTGCCACCTGGTGACTGCATATTAAAGCGGCATATGAAAGGTCTTTCTCTGACTCAACTCTGTGGCAACCTAGCTGTAGTCTGCAGTGCGAAAAGGATCGGCTGGTGACAGCACATGTTTCAGAAGAGAACTGTGGATGCCTACATTCTCCTGAGCTGGCAGTTGGGTTCGTACTTTAATGCAGCTATGGCTGCAGGTAATTATAAAGAAGTAAACAAATAAATAAAGAGCAAGCCTGAGCAAATACACAAGGGAATTGCTCAAATTTGCATTGAATTTGTATCTTGGAATCACGAATTGCGAATTCTGTTCTGAAACGCATTTGGGCCTCAGCCCTGTTGGGGGGAGCGGGCGGGAGGCGATGAGTCCACTGCAGACAGCCACCCGGGGCAGAGCTGAGGAGAAGGCCTGCTGTATTAAGTTTGGGGCCACGGGCAAAGTTACAATTTAATACTCTCCCACCTGCTCCATTTCTCTCCCACCCACACCAAAAACAGCACTCTATCCAGGCCACAGCCTCCACCGCGGTCCCAGAACAAACTCAGCCGTGAACCCTCAGATCCGAGCTCCCCGCCTCACTACCAATCCTCATCACGCCATCCGGGTGTCAGGCAACACGCGAGACAGCCCGCAGCAGCCCAGAGATGCTCTCTTTGTCTTTAATTAGGCATAACTCCACAGTTTTCTGCCGCGGAGATAAAGGTTATGAAACAAGGTAACAAAAAGTGTGTGTAAAACCATTTTTCTCTTCCGGGGAAAAGAAGAGATTAGGATTTCGCTCGTATTGTTTACTTCTTTATTTATTTTTTTAAAACTTTCTGTTGTGCAGTGTTTTTATTTCGGAGGCTCCTGTGACAAACACAATGTTATTGTATTACTGTAGCGATGTATTGTGAAGTAAAAAGTAATAATGACAGAAAAAGGTAATTAACAAAGCTTTGCTAGACCTTACTGGGCTGAGCAGAAAAGGTGATACAGTTGAAAATGCGACAATAATTAAGAAACACTTTTATACAGCTAATAACATGTGAATGAAGGACACCCTGCAAATAACATGTGAATCGACTGACAACCGAGTAGTATGATGCAGGCTTAAGGGCCACCTGATTGGCTATTAAGCAAAGTAGAACCATAGGAGGAAAATGCAGGCATTATGCTAATAAATCAGTAGCGTTTATGCTGAAACAGGGTCCCTGGTCTCACACAGAGCAGACCCCATGGACACAGAAGCAGAGCTTTCAGAGAAAGATGCTCTATATGCCTCTTCTCAGGGTCACAGAGACACAACATACATCACCCTGCCTCTGCCAACGCATGTCTGGAAATATTCTTTTAGAAAAAGATTTTCATTGTGCATAGGCTATTTATTGCCTGGGGTCTATGTTAGCAGTGTACCTAAAGCACAAAGACATGAGAACTGTGCAAACATCAATATTTGTTGTATGTATGGCAAGTCGTATCGTCATATTCAACAACGTTATCGCCTAACACATATTTTCCTCATGCCGTGCGCTTGTTGAGAGAAAACAACAACAGACTCCTCATGCAGACGGCACTCCTGGAATCAAGTCTTGCCATTGTTTTTATGCATATACTAGTGATGAAACACACCTGTCCAAGAAACAATTGTCAAATGACCTTAATAGAAATTCCTACACGGCTCACCCGTGACGTAAATTCCTCACATTAAAGCTGAACTTCTGCACTTTAACCACACCGTGATTGTTTACTTTCAACTGTTTGTTCACTGTTTGTACAGAGTGAAAACCACAAAAAGTGTGTCACATCCATATGTAAGTACAACACATTCATCATGTTATTTCAACCATTTTAGTGAAAACCATCTCCCCATTGTTTTAAATATTCTAGGCCTCTGAGCCTGTATTATGTAGATGTGGCTGTTTGGAGCTAAATCAATAGCCACTTTCATTTTCCACAGTCAAGCTTTAATAATAGCAGATAAGATCATTGATCAAGATTGATAGACTATCTGTTAATCCCCACAAAGGCATTTTATCTCACTTATCTGTCATGATACATGGCATGTAATTAAAATTTATCAAATCACATGAGACTTTTATTGTGCGTGTGTGTGTGCCCGTGTGTCTGTGTGTGGTGTGTGTGCATGTGTTTGCGTGTGTGTGTGTGTGCGTGTGTGCAGGTAAATGTGTTTCTCAGCTGGCCAGCATCTCAGAATGGAAATGCATTTCATCCTTCCCAAAACTCTAATGAAACCATTACGCTTTCTTAGCTGCATTGCCTCCATTTCAAATCACACCGCAAAATCTCCAAGCAGAGTTTAGAAAGTATATCTGTGTGTTTATAAAAAAAATTGCCCAGGCCAAAGCAGACAATGAATTAGCATCTTTCATCCACAAAGCCATACCTCAACTCGGGGCTTTTACAAAAAGTAAGCATGCAGCCAATGAATTCTGCTGCTCAGCTAACTTCAAATAAGAATATGGGTGGAGGTTTTCCATCTGACATGAATATTATAATATTAAATATAAAGTTAAGGAATAAGATGATGAAAAAAGAAAGTTAAAGGGTAAACTTGAACTCAAATGAACTGACGTGATGCCTGAACAGATCTGATAATAAAACAGCCCTGTCTTAATGCATGGAAAGGCACTTAATTGCACTGTAGAATTAGCCATCATCTCAATTAAAATCACAATTTCGGTGTGTAATTTACCTGAGCAGCATGCATTTATTCATGAATTCCTGTAGCAGAGATATATGTCAACGCCTTTAATAGTAGCAATAATATGGATAGTGCATTCCGTGGAATAATGTGCGCCGTATTTTAAAAGGAAATAATATTGTTTAAATATGCAGTAAATGGGGTCAGTTTAAATAGGCTGGCCATTGTATGAAGGCAGTAAGAAATGAATGGGCCTCTCACAAGAATTCTGAAGTGTATAAATTATTTTCTTCTGCACACTCCACCATTATTCACTTTTCTGATTTGACAAAGTGTGTATCATGCTTGGGCTGGTTAACCTCTGCGAGGCTCATCTAAGGTCAAGACTAATTGAAACAAGTGGCAAAATGAGTTTTGAGGAGCCACCTCGGTCAATGAAGACAAAAGAGGTACACTGATGAACTGTAGGAGAGAGAGGCCTTGCCCTCATCCGATATTAATCAGCCAGTATGTATTAATAGATTGCCTTTTATCATTCAAGGACAGGCTAACAATATATAATTCCCTTTCAAATGTTAAGAGTTTGAAAAAGAAAAAAAATGAACATCTAAATATCATTCCACAAAAAAAAAAATCCTCAGCCTGTTGACTGTATGAATTTGTGTTCCGATTTATGCATCAAACCAGTAGAAATTACACATTTCAATGCAAACACCTCGGAAGCCCCAACCACATCCAAAATTATAATCAGTAAGATACACCATTTCGGTTTTGAATTCATGCATTAAGTCTGAACTATTCCCCTCTTTCAGCTGAAATAAATACATGAATAAAAATATGAAGTAGCGGGTGAGCCACACGCCTGTGCTGTGGACCTTATTTGTTTTGCATGAGGCATATCGTTGTTTGGAATTGAACATACGCTCCGCATCGTTACTTTGTGTGTCGTGTAATTCTCTACCTCTAGTCAGCTTGTTAAAAAGGAAATGTGTCACTACAGAGGGGGCAGTGGAGCGGTAAATTGCTTTTGATGGAATAAGTTGGTTCTACCTTTCAAACTTCACAAGAGCCTTCTGCCGAGGTGAGCTTCTGGCACAGACGGGGGACAATTAGCAGAGTCCAGTAACATCCTCCAGTTCTACATTATACAGCTGGCTATCTTTCTCCCCACTGTTCACAATCACTGGAATTAAGTAACAGGAGATAGTAGTGTCGGTTTGATGATGATTTAAAATCGCAACTACAGCAGCTAAAGTCTGAGGAAGAAATCATGCAGATGTCATCTAATTATTATTATTATTTTACATATATCCAGTGTTGATGTATACATTTATTTTAAAGTAAATCAATGGATACACAGCGCTGTCTATGTGCCGATAGTGTGCGATGTATGCAGAAGCATTTGTGTTGGAGTTGCGGTCTGAGACTCAGTAATGAAGGAGCAAGGTGCGGTGTTGTGCATTTGGAACTGGGAAATTAGAAGGTTGAAGGTTCAATTCCCGGCGGAACGTACATTTTGTACGCTCGAGCAAGCTACTTAACATAAAAAGCTTCATTAAATGGCCACCTGTTTATTATGTGTAAAGTGAGTTGTGCAAGTTGCCCTTAATATGGGTCTGCTAAGCAAATACTGTAATGCAGACAGACGTCTACATGCCATGGCATTAAGTAGGCCTGCCTTTGGCAACGTCAGCTTAATTTATAGCCTGGGCTTACGCTTACCTGTTACAGTCAGATAGTGGCTAGGACTAAAAAAAGACTACACTTAAAATATTTAAAGGTTTCCGTAACTGTTTTTTTCATTAACAAACCACTGGATAGCATGTAGACTTTAATTAAAACTGAAAAGTAATTTTCAGTGAACAGTTATGCGTAGTTGTACCCTGAATAATTGAACATTTCATTATAAAGTACCGTTTGTTTCTTCGGATGAAAATAGGCAAATTCAGCAAATAAATTGCTCATGCAGAAGACTCCTTCCTGTCTTCAAAATAAAAAGTAAATTGATGGATGCCAGGTGCTACGCCCTGTAAAACAGGGTAATTAACCAAATGTCTGGGATGCTATTGCATAAAATAAACTGAATTAGTGAGACTTGACTGACATCTGGTGAATTGTAAAGTTATCATCCTGGCAGTCTGACCGTGCATTTATTAAAACTTTTTAAAGGCCCTCGTCAACTTTTTATCCCTCAATTTTTTGCTTTTGTTTTCACCAAAGTGGAGTCCAGTAAAATGTGTGCATCTGTAGCATGGTTGGCTCGGCTGGTTCGCTAGAAAGCTCGGATGGTGCAGTGAAAGCGAATCGCGACAACACTCCCCGATGACGTAACCCTCAAATTCAAAAGAACGTTGTTGCCCTTGGCTAGAGGCGAGTTCGTCTTTAGCTGACTGGTAACGCGTTTGTTCAACAAATAATTTGGACAAGTGAGAAGGCCGGGGTTCAAATCCCACCTCGGACTCAGGCAATTTCTCACCTGTTACACATCACTGCTGTGTCAATTCTGGAGAGGGCAGACAAGCTCCAAATTTAGTGTGAGCTGTGTGTTCTCCAACATTAGCGTCAGACTAGTCCCTGTGACGTCCTTCGAGTAAGGAGTCTTTCGCGATAGTCTGGGGGCGGCCAGTAGCGTAGTGGTCAAGGCACATGACTAGGACCCGCGAGGTCGGTGGTTCAATCCCTGGTGTAGCCACAATATCTACCCATCGGCAGCTGGCCTCATCAACAAGGCCCAAGGGTCCCCATTGTCACAGACTTTTATCCCTCCCCCATAAAACTTCATAAACTTTATATTTATTTATATTTTATATATTTTATTTTTTGCACTTTAACAATACTTCATATACCCCACTTCAGCATTATGTTGTATTGTATATATTTACTTATTTTTACCCAGATCACATTCCACCTTATTATATATCTATGTTCCTATTTTTTTGGTTTCATTCTTTATGTTGTTTGTATGCACCCACAAACCACAGCAAATTCCATGTACGTAAAACTACATGGCGAATAAAGAGATTCTGATTCTGATTCTGATTCTGATTCTGAATTTGATCCGCACAACCGTTGGGCCCATGAGCAAGGCCCTTAACCCTGCATTGCTCCAGGGGAAGATTGTCTCGTGCTTAGTCTAATCAACTGTACGTCGCTCTGGATAAGAGTGTCTGCCAAATGCCATTAATGTAATGTAATATAGTTTGATTGCCCTGGCTGTTGAGCACCTATAGTCCTCTTTTTACTGAGCTACCTTGTAGCATGTTGGGAATTTCTTTTTGTCCAGCACGAAAATGTATCAGTCAGCATTCTTACTTCCTGACTCTGACTTCCACCTGCAGCTGTGCAGTGACCGTACGTAACCGCATGTAGCCAATGGGGAAAGAGACGGCCCTGCTGACTCACACACACCTCTCTCTCCCGATGAGAGTGTCCATTCTGCACTGCCCTTTGGAGCAGCTGCTCACAGCTGGTCCTCCAAAGTCAGGATGTGATACCAGACCATAGAGCAGGGGTGTCAAACTCAAGTCTTGGAGGGCTGCAGTATCTGCAGTAGTCTGCGGTTTTTGGTGTGTTTCAGCACGAGAGATATAATGAAGTCTTTCATTGGCTAAAGAGCCCACACACCTTGTTCTCGAGGCTTTAATTGGCTTCTGATTGAAAGGAAACCACAAACACCAGCAGACACTGTGGCCCTCCAGGACTGGAGTTTGACACCCCTGCCATAGAGTGTGTCTCTAAACTGAAAGCAAGAGCTTTTCAGGTCACAGGGACTGACAACCCCATTACATCTTTTGGCTTTCTTGTGATTGTAAAGTCTCATGATGGGTTTAAATGAATCTGAAAAACTATACTTCCTACAAGTTATTGAAATTTTAAAAGTGCATGCTGTCAAATGTATAGCCTTGGTTTGTATTATATTAAACCTACTCTGTCTCATTTACAGACCGTTATTTCAAACACCGTTGCTGAAATATCAAAAGCACTTCAACCAACTTTTCAGTTTTATTTTCTTTTGAATTGCAGCCAAATGTTCAATGTAAAATAAACCCATAGTTTAAAAGAAAACATATGGCTCATATTCAACTTCTGTGTGCTCCGTTAGAGTTGATTAAACAGAGAATTCTTCTTTGTGAAAAGCCTATGCATGAAAATGTAATAAAATATACCATAATATGGCCATAGGTTTTGGCGAGTAACCAGTTATCACAGTACTTCAGAATATATTCTCTATACACACTCCCCTGCCTCAAAAAAGAAAAAAAAAAGGATCCACCATCTCAAATCAAATTTGTTGTTTCTAGTCTAAGTGCAATCAATCTCTCCAGCCGGCTGATCTGATAATTGAAAACTAAATGCGTGCCTTCCCTAATCTCAGCCAGATAACAAATTATAAAATTACCTAAAAGTGGGATGATTTATGGATGCAAGAGGAAAAGCAATTAAATGACGCGCTACATTTTTAAATTTCTAAATTCAGAAATGTCCTTTGCTCCTTAGAATAAAATGTGCATGTGCTTAGTTATATACTGTGAAACTGGGGCCTAAATGCAGTGGACCACACTGCTTAGCCTTCAGTTTTAAAGAAATGATCAAAGTTAAAACTACTACAAAAGCTTAGTTTTCTTGCTCAACACCAAATGTAAAGAACGTTGCGGTTATGGTAATTTTTTGAACTCACGGATCAACTACATTAGCATAACTTCTCGAAAATTCACCATGATGCATATACAGTAACACAACATTGAATTTTAACCATAGATTATTGTGCCTCAAAGCAAACACGAGCATGCATTTTAACTGTATTTATGTAAAACTGTGGTAGGAGTTAATTAAAACAGGGGCATATCTATATAAACACTGGATGCAATAACACCCATTTGCATATATTGCCATTGTATAATTAAGTGCAGGTAATTGAATTAACACCCGGAGTGCTTATATGGCCACAGGTAGTGCAGGTGTAATCTGCTGTAATCTAAATCCTACAATCTTATTACAAAACTAATCCACATGATCCAAACCCCCTACTTACAGCTGCTTTTAATGCATTCACTTCCTGCCTACCTGAAATGGAAGGTCAGGAATATCCTCATTAGAATGTCAAGCAGAGAAATGATTAAATTCATATGGCATGATTAGACTCTTCTACTCTGCTCTGATTCCACTTTTACGAGTGCATCCCTCTCCCTGGAGGGCATCCGCACACGCGTTCGCACAATTCTACCGCTACTTTGAATAATGCATCTCAACGTAACCAAATTCAAAACAACAAACAAAACCAATTACCAAAATAAATAAAATAAAACCTGTGCTGATTGGACAGCAGCCCCGCGGGGTGATTCGTAATTGGCCGTAGCTTTGCCGAGGGAGGGCGGGGCTGGGTCAGCCGGGATGACTGCGTCGCGTTGCTCATGTGTGACCCTCACTTATCACTTGGGCCCATATGGTCTACCGGCTCTAGCTGCGAATGGAGACTCTGCTTTAGCTCGTGGATGCGTTAGCTCAGCTTGTGGACAGCAGCGAGAAGCGGGGCGGCAGCTTGACAGCGCTTGCTTTGGAAGACCGCGCCTGAGGTGACAGTCACAGTATTCTACCGCTGTGACTTCGGCGAACAAAATGGTGGACAGAACCAGCTCCGGTCATCAGTGGAAGAAGCCACTGCTGCTAATGGAAGGGAGATGATGGGTGTTTGGGCAGCAAAGAGCATAAACAAACCGTTTCCAGGCAGTTATGTCTGCCTGCAGCTCCAGTAGCGTTCATTCTGAAGTGTCAGACTCGTAACCAACAATATCTATGGGAGCTATGCATCACTGCTCTCCCCCACCCCCCGAGAGAGAGATCAGTATACCTCACTGAGGAACGTTCCTGAATTTGAAAGCAATGCAGAGACGCCATCACGGCCATACTAAGCTCCCAGATGAACACAAGTCTGATCAGCAGTAGGAGACAACAGTACAATGTCTTAATAGAAAATTCAGCTGATGCTACACCTGTTTTGATGTTTCCCGGAGTAGCTGAATGAATTCAAAGCGATTAGCAAATGTTCTCGATGGTGCTGCAGCAAGAATACAAACATAGAACAAAGACATGGCCAGCACTCAAAAGATTGGAGGTTTAACGGTTAGTGTTTGACATTGTACCTTTGAATAGATTAGTCACGTTTTAGCATCGTGTGCAGATATTCTTGTGTCTTTGGTGATCCATCCATATTGATGGTCAATGGGTCATAATTATTGGGATCTTACACAAGGTGAAGAGGTCTCATTCTATCCTACTGACACGGTATTCCACAAATGTATTAAAATCAGTCATGTTTAATCAGTTTAATCTTCATATCATGTCACATCATCATAAATTTGGTAGGCTTATGGGAAAATACAGCACAGGTTTGATGAAATAACAATGCAATCAAAATAAATTGGTAATGATTTTGCCTATTGCCAGCCCTAGCCATACTTCTGTAGACTTGGCAACACTCTGATCCTCGTTCTTGCCTAAATCGTGTAGCCTGCGCTTAACAGCAAAAAAAGTCTGAGAACATAACCAAGTCCTGGTTGCTTTCATTATTTATCAAGGAATGATGCAATTACTCAATAATACATTATTCAGAACAAGCGGAGCTTGTTAGGATGCCATCCCACCACAATCACCAGACCTGGACCCAATGGAAGATCGGTGGGAGCACATTCGATTAAATTCAATTATTTGTACAGCACTTTTTACAGAATACTGTCACAAAGACGCTTTTACAGAGCAGCAGATGAAAAGGGAAAAGGCCAAACAAGGCCAAAAGAAGTAACATCATCAGATCGTCTGAAGTGTTGAGAAAGTGCAGGGATGAAAAGGAAAATTAGGTGTTGCATAAGCTGCAGGAATCGATGGCAAGCAGAGGGAAGGCGATAATCAGGGCGAAAGGCAGACGCACCGTAAGTTTCTCACCTTCAAAAAACACCGACAGACTTTTTTGACCCACATTATTTAAAAAAGGTGTTCGTGAAAAATAATTATAGAGTGAATGACAATTGTATTTTCATTAGAAATAATGAAAACAGTCAGTTCTTGACAGTGCCCACAGACTTTTTGTCTCCACATAGTGGCACAGTGCTGGGGCCTGCTGCTTTGTCATCTGGTGAAACAGAAAAACCAAACAGAAAAGAAGAGGTCTACTGCACTTGTTTCGGAAATAAAAGGAGGAAAGTAAATGCTCCTTATGAAGCGCAAAGCCCACTGGCCAGGTCTCGCATGCTCACAGCCCATATGGTGAGAAGGTCTGTCCCCTTTCGCTGAGGAGCATGGGCGTTTATGGAGCCCAGGATTAGGCAACGGCGAGCAGCTGTGATGATTGGTGATATGCTGCAGCTGCTGCCCTGCCTGGTCACAGAGCCAGCACTGCCCAAGGACCTGCAGCTGTCCCAGGTTACTGATACACTGAAGGGTCTGAAGGCCCTTTTCACACACACACACACAGGCACAGAAACATGCAAATGTACACACACACATACACACATACACACACACTCATACACACACACACACACTGACTAGCGCACATGCACACACATACACACACACACCCATGTACACACACATACTGACTAACGCACACGCACACACACACTCATGTACATATACACACATACTGACTAACGCACATGCACACACACTCACACACACATACACACATACTGACTAATGCACATGCATGCGCTGTGTGTGTATGTGTTTGTGCACATACAGGGTGTCAGAAATCAATGAAAAGTCTGGTTTCAGATATGATCTCAGAGCTAAGCATACCGCATCTCCTCATTGTTCTCACAGTGTTTATTTCCCTCACTGTACCTGTTGGCCTGGTTTCCTACACAGAGCAGTCCCAGATTTTGATGTCCCACAGCAGAGGCCTACAGGATTAATCTCTCATTCTCGGCACTACTTCTAGTGGCAGTAAAACAGGGAACAGACATCGTACAATACTATGAAAGGAATACTGATGCCAAATATCAACACAAGCAGTCGCACATCTTGTGTTTTTCAACATAACTCCATAATAATTGGGAATTAAATTCCCATAAATGTGCAAATTAAATTTATACACATTTTTTTAATTATGCCCAAGGCAGTGGAAGTACTTTATTATAATTAGGCCTTGGGCATATTTCTGTTGATGCATAAAAATTAGTGTAAAAAACACAATGGAGAGAAAAAAAAATTTGATGTTGTTTTTTTTTCTCTCTCTCCTGAATTTAGTGTTTGAATTATAACAGGGTGGTAGAAAAAAATATTGATTCATTCCTATGCCTTTATGCTCTGAAAACTAATCCTGATGTTCAGAAGTATGGCTGAGGGGACACAAACAGGCACTCGTTCATTCAAAAGAGGTGTCAGAGGACCTCCATGGTTAAAACACACAGACAGACAAAACAATACAAACAAGCCTATACTTTGAGCTTGCGGGAGGCTCATCCACATGGAGAAATGGGAGTCTGATTGTGGATTCACCCCACAGCCTGGATGGCTTCCTAAGCCCTCCACAACCCTGTGAATAGGGAGGAATAATGTGCACTATATTGGAAGGGAGGGTTTGTGTCAGTATTAATGGTCACTAAACTAAACACATCATTATTTATTTCACTCGCTGAGAATTAAAATACATTTAGAAAGCATGTGAAATAATTTGTGATATTGAGAAAACAGGCATTCACCTCCCCTTCTGGAGTTTTGGCATGTTTATATTCCTGACAGGAATGCACTCGAATGAATGTTTTGCAGAGACTTGACCTTCTAATTTGTCTTGCTGAAAATATTTGTTGGAGAAGCTTCCGGGTAGTGTGATGGGCACCATGTTCAATAATTCTGACAAGTTAAACGAGTACTGTGTCTATTTCCCAAAGCAAACACAAACAATTCATTAAACATATTGACTTCTCCAACGTGCCTGTTTTATGAAACAGAGTGGATGGGAGGGAGAAACAATCAATCAGACATCATGTTTTGACAGGATATCACATTTTCTCTTGACATAACATGCACCTCAATCGCAATAGTTTATGTTACATTTACTCCTTGGCTCTTTGATAGTGCTGCCATCTAGTAGCTATCAATTCATCTAGTGCATCAATATTCATTTTAGTGTATGGGCAACAATTCTGAAAAGCCATGTCTGCTGGTACTTTTTTTTTCTGTTTTTGACAGATGGTCAGTAAAAATGTAAAATGAGAAAATGGAAACGCCCAGATGACCAAAGGGCTTTTTATGGGATGTCAGAGAGAGAGAGAGAGAGAGAGAGAGAGAGAGAGAGAGAGAGAGAGAGAGAGAGAGAGAGAGAGAGAGAGAGAGAGAGAGAGAGAGAGAGAGAGAGAGAGAGAGAATGAGAGAGAGAGAGAGAGAGAGAGAGAGAGAGAGAGAGAGAGAGAGAGAGAGAGAGAGGAACAATGAAATGGAAGGCTGGCGGTAAGCCTTTCAATCTCCTAGCATCTGTTGCGAATGACCTCCGCAGTGAGATACACACACGCTGAAGACTGTGCACTCTGGCTTGATCTAAAACATCTGCACAGGTCTGCTCTGTGCATCCGCACAGCCACCCTTATATTAATATGCAGGTTTGGCACAATCTGAAGACTCCAGCACACAGATTATGAGGCTCTGGGGGAAGGTGATTAGAGGGCACTGGGACATGAGGAGATCTATTTTAACCTCTCTACTTCAGCCTTCTCTTTTAGTATGGATTATTATTATTATTATTATTATTATTATTATTATTATTATTATAATAATAGTATTTATTATTATCCAAAACAGAAGTTTAAACATGAAAAAAAAAAATGTTTTGGCAGCCAACAAAGGGGGCGGATATATGTTAACCAGTTTACTGACTGAGTTTTGTAAGATTACATTGTTTATTCATTTTATTTTTAACTTTCTCTGCTTTCATTTCTGGCTTCTTCAGCACTAAGGAATCCATTGTGGGGGTCGCTATAAGAGGGACAGAGACAGTGGGAGGGAGAGAGGCGGTGAGAGAGAGCAAGAGAGAGAGAGAGAGAGAGAGAGAGAGAGAGAGAGAGATGGGGGAGGACGAGGTAGGGAACGTGGACTGGACTTGACATGGACACTGGTTCTGCATTAATGCTCTTAACCAGTCTGATGTTCCTGCCTGAACATATTGTTAACAAGTTTGCAGAATACAATCTCCTCTACTGGGACCCAGATAACAGGTCCAATTCCGTTACACTCCACCACAGCTACTATGTATTGTGAATTATAAAACATGCTGCCCAGTTCCCCACTCTTCCGCAAATGCAATATGCCTCATACCTACCTCTGTGTGTGGTATTTCGCTAAGATCACTGCAATATGTATCCTATGGTTTCATACTGTAAGCAGACATCTCTAATTGCAGGGAAGCAGAACTGTGTAATTTTCTCTATTATGTTTGTACCATTAGTCAACCAGGGTGGATTATATAAGAGGATTACATTATGAATGGCTGCCACGTCTACAAATGTGATTTTTCTTTTTTTCTTTTTTTTTTGCGCATTGTCTACGCGAAAAAGCAGCGACTGGAGTAGCCCCCAAAACATCTACACATTCCTGTAGAAAGAAAAGATTCATTAAAAGCAGACACCTACATATCAATAGAAATGTGCAGGGATGTGATGCTCTATTGACCTGTGTGGTGTTATTCTACTGAAAACAGACCTTCCAAGTCCAATTCAGAGGTGATGACAAACACAGATCTTCTCAGTGCTGGTCTCTTATCACCCTGACATTTCAGATAGATGTGCTTTTATCACATTTTGGCTGCACACCTGTCACTCAGTGGCTCCCTCATTGTATTAGCAGTGCCCGTGCATACCCACTAGGTGGCCAAAGTCCTCCAAAATGGCTCTCTACTGTCCATAAGTATTTGGATGGTGACACAATTTCTGTTGCTTTGGCTCTGTACTCCAACATATTACATTTGAAATGAAATAATGAATGAGGTTAAAGTGTAGACTGTCAGCTTTAATTTGAGGGTACTTATATCCATATCTTTATGGATATTCATTAACGGCATTCATTTTCATATTCATATTCATCACCTCTTATTCATGATTTCATTTCAAATCCAATATGCCAAAAGAACAGAAATTGTCTCACTGTCCAAGTACTTACCGACTGTACTAAATAAGCAATGTAATATGCGCAACCATTAGGCAAGAAAAAATTTTTTTGTCGCTTCTACCCCGGATGCCAAACGGCTATATTCGCAAAAACACGTTCTCCTTAACCCGTGTGGAAAACGCATCTGGGTTTTTCTGTTTATTAACATGTGTTTGCGTAGCGCAGCATATTCCCTTAACGTGTCTGACGCCCTGACGCTCCCCGCTGTTTGAAGGAGCTTCTCGTCCGCCCGGGCCGCTCTGATGCGTGCTGACGGAGAGGCGCGGCGACTCCCGTATTCCTGCCACTTCCCCTTTCATCACCGCGCTGATGCGTGCCGAGACCGCTGACCATCGCTTATCGCCGCTCTGCCGCCGCTAAAAATAGCGCTCCGAGCCGTCGGTGGAAGGCAGGAGGCGGTGCAGACGCTGAAGGGTTAATTGCGTTGTCTTGTGGCTCGGTCGTTCATTAAGGTCGAGGATCACGATGCTCCGACAGCTCTTTTCTTGTCCACTGCACGCATTTTTCAAAGGGAATATGCTTCTGTGTGTGCATCGCAATACTGTCAACATGTAAATGCGAGTTAAGAGGGAAACAAGAAATGGTGCACTCTGCTGTATGAGGGGTAGGAGAACACACGTGAAAATAAACTTCTCCCAGGAGGTCTCCCGTCTAAGTGCTAAGTATGCCGGGTCGTGTTTAGCATCAGCAGTTTGACAAGAGAAGGGTAAAGGGTGATTTGGCTGTTCTAAATACAGTCAGAGAATAAAAGTGCTTATGGAATCCTAGAAGAGATTAAAAAAGACAGTTGCCAGCTTCTCTTAAGTATGTTGTAGATGTTGAAGAGAAGAACCGACGCACACATTGCGTGCTTTCATGATGTCAGGAGAAGTGAGCGTCAAGATCCCTCCTCTTTGCAAAAGCTGTTGGGTAAGCTCTTTGTCACTATAGCCCAGGCCAATGGCTTCTGAACAGATGTTTCAAAAGATTATTCACTGGCAGACAACCCGACAAGTACACAACAAGAACCCACAGATGTAAACAATGCTAAAAATGCACACATATATATCTTTCAACAGCTTTGTCTTGGTACCTCCATGTTGCAACAACATGTGTTGCTTCGGGTATAATTATAACATCACACTCACACCCATGGGGGCTTATCCTAAGAGGGCTACGGTGAGTTTTCCTTCCAGGGTTCATCAGGTTACCTCTGCAATACTTTCATCCATTGACACAATAGACACCCACGGGGTGCTACAGTTGTCTTTGGAAAGAAATTCTTGCACTCATCTCTCTCCTGTAGTAATGTGGGAACCTTAGTGTATAAAACAGTCACTGACTGAGGGCTCACACCACTACAGGAGAGCTAGAGACTATTTTACACTACAGGCTAGTACTATTGGATAGCTAGTGATTATTTCACACCAAACAGCCTACACAGACTTCTCTTGTATTTCCCACAGTAAATTAAACTTCCTTATGAAAGGACACATTATTATTCTCAGTTGTTTGCGGCTTTTAATCTGCCAGAGTGCAATAATAATGAGTAGTGCTATTAGAAATGTTTTGTGGTGAAAATTGTTTCAAGAAGAACAAGCAGCAAGACAGGAAGGGCATGTTTTTCTGGGAGTGGGACGGGGGTGACTGAAGTGAATCAGAAGGAGATTCCTGCCAACTGAAGCACACTGGAGATGTCCGCTGCTCCTGCAATTATCCTCCACAACAACAGCTCTCCTCCGCCATGAATGGGGAGATTAGAATGGGGCGGCATTGTGGCACGTACTTGGGGGGCAAGGGGGTGGTGGGAGAGGGATGAAGTGGAGGAAAAAGCAATTATTAAAATGCAAAAATTTGTTTTACAATTGATCAATTATCTCCAGCTAGATTCATGTTTTTATAATTGTATTTGCTTATTTATTTCCACCGGCCTTGTTTTCCTTTGTGTAGCCTCAGCCGGCTCAGGTTCTGCAGCGGAGATGGAAAAGTTGCGCGTTGGAATAAGACACATATATAAATGACATATCGCTGAACTATCTCTGAAGCCCTTGAGCGAGCTCGTCTTTGGTCCCTTTCAATGGCGTAGGGAGTGTGTATTTTAATCTCATTCATAATGAATTGCTTCCTTAATTAGCTCTAATTGAATTACAGAGCAAACCCCTCTAGAATACTTCTTCTTTTTTTCTTTTTTTTTTTACTAAAAGGAGAGCACACAGCAAATCTTTAACAGAATCCATCTGTGTAAAGATAAATAAATAAATACACAAGGACGCGAGCGTGCCAAGGATTTAGCCTTGCTCGTCTGAAAGCCCTCTGCGCTCGCCTCTCCGTGGCCCCCGCCGCGCCGTGTGGTGTTTAAGCGCGGGGCCACACCCGGCGTGCCGGGCTCCGGGCTCGGCCTGCTCTCTGCCACGCGGGCCTAGAGACCGCCGCGATAGCGCCGCCAGGCATGTGACGCTTAAATAATCTCTCTCTCTTTCCCCCTCCCGCTTTCCCGCTGCCTCCTGCTCTGCCTCTCTCTATCCCTCCTCTACTCTCCGTTTCTTTACCCTTTTCTCTCTCCCTCCTCCTCCATCGCTTTGTTTTTATTTTCCCTTCTTCCCTTTTTATACTTTTTTTCTCTTTCTCTCTGTGCAGCGTTGTTTTTCGGTTTCAGAAAACCGCATTCTCACATCGCTAACTGGGATAAGCCCGCTCACTGGGGGTGAGGTGAAAGGGAAGTGGAGAGGTAATAAAAGGATTAGCCCCCCCCCTCCCCAATCGCTCTCACCCACGTACACACAGCTAGCATGTTTACGCACTCCTGCACACACCGACGCCACCTGATATTCGCGACTTTATAAAAAAATAAGAAATTGCTTGGCATTACAGACCTTAAACCAGACTCATTTGTGAAGAGCATTTCCCATAAAGCCGCAGATACACCCTGGTTTTCTGGGGGTGTTAAGCAGGCCCGTTTGCATTTGCGTCAAACGTCGTTCGACCGTTTCATTCCGCCTTTCCCCGACACCTGAAGCATTTTATTTCTTGTTATTATTGTTCTTGTTGCCGTTGTTTTCCCCCCACCGTAAATCTCTCTGTCACGGTGACTAGCGGGAGAGGCCACAAATCTGGGACGGCCGAGACGAAAGAAGAGCAGGCGGAGAGGGAGGCCGTGGCAGGCGCTAAGCTGCCCCTCAGTGAGCGGGCCTCGCCCGGATAAAGAGACGGGCCCGGATACTCCTGCTTCCTGTGATTTCACGCGGTGACAGATGCTCCTGAAAGCGCCGGTAATTAGCTGTAAACGGCCCAACGCTGGGCTCCACCAAGACCTCGGACACGTTTAATTATATTTGTTTTAAAGACCGTGCCTCTGTGCCCCTCGGGAATTCATTAGAAGGAAGATACCGTAAGTACCCAACAAAGCATGTCAAGAGTGTGGCAGCGGTGTGAGCTTGGAAAGGCTGGACCAATTAATAATCATAAAAAAATAAAAAATGTTCAATAAAAAAATAAAAAAACGAGGTGCCAAGGATATGGCGCAATTGAATTCCACCCATCATACCAGGGCTCGCCATTGTGTGAAATTTCTGAATAATCAGAAATTAAATCTGCATTCATAATAAAGCAGACTAGGCTTAAGAAACGGCTTATATGCAGAGGGCGTATTACTGTACAGTGATGCCTGCTTTATATACAAGCCCTAAAAAAAGGAAAAACATAATGTGATTCCCAGCAGCCCCGGAGGCGCGGCGGTGGGATGGCGTCGGGGCTGCTCTGCGTACCGTCGGAAGCCGCGCGACGAGCCGCCGTTGATTGACGCGGCATTGATCTCCCCCCCCCGCCGTATCGCCACGACAACCGCAACCGAGACAAAGTGCGGGGGGGAAAAAACCTTTTCTTTTATGATGACAGATTATATGCTTTTCTGATGCGCTCGCCGAAATATCCAGGGAGGAGATCACTAGCTACAAAATATCAAGTGGCTCCTTAATTCAGCGAGATAAATGTTAAACAGGTAGAGATGGTGTCAGATCAAACATGACTTGAGTATAAATTGGGTGTAAATAAGTTCGCTCCGACAAACCGTACAAACGCTTGGGGATCATGTCCTTATACATGTGAGTGCAAGGGTGTGTGATTAAGAGACTTGATTCTCCTCCTGCTTCAGGTCCTGATTTGAACACCCCAAGGGTCTTCGCCCTACCGCAGGACCTGGGAGGATGTTCCACACATGCACAACTTTTCCCCCACCACGTGAACCTCATTCTGCTGACAGAGTTCAACCTGAACCGTCAGAACTCTTCTGTAGTTGACTGCGCTGTATTCAGCTGTTCTGCATCCCCTTCAGCTATGTTGTATAAAGCTCTTTGTTTATGTCTACTAAAGGTGCGTGTGCTACAAATGCACCGTGAGTCACACAGGGGAATTCATAAAGAACCGATAGACTCGATAATTCTGGAGGTTATCTGGAGCTACTTTCAGGTTGGCCAGCACAGTTTTGAGATCTCAATCTTTAGCACTTTCAGGTACCGTATCAGAGCATTTTGTTTTATCTACAGTGACCTGCAAAATTATTGAGCAGACATATTTTGATACACAAAAAAAAAAAAAAAAAACATATATGGGGGAAAAAAGCATGGACCTATGCTGCATAGTATCAGAGATCAAAATCAATAATTTCCATATGAAAAGTGGTGGATCACTGTTGAGTAAATATCATTAAGTGCAATTAGAAATGATTTGTGGAGAAAAGGGAGAGAGAGGGGACAGCAAGACCACCATGTGGCATCAACAAACCCCTTTACTCCCTCCCTCAATATATATCACATGGTTGGGAGGCTGGGATTGGATGGTCACTTGGATTAAGGATGGAGAGTGAGATTTCATGAACTTGGTGCTGTGGTCCAATGATACCAGCATTTTGCTTTTGGGCCACACAGCAGTGGTGGGTTTGCAGGACACGCGAGTTTGGTAGAGTTGTTTTACATCTATGGGCCCTGGGCTTCTTGGTCATGGCAGTGGAATAAATCTACCAAGAAATCCAAGTTAATTCACCACACGATTATGGTTTTTTAATGACCGTCTTAGTCTCCAGGCTTGAATCTGATCACAAATGTGTGGTCAGTCCACAAATCCACAAATATTGTGCACGGAGGAATGGTCTTTATATTTTCAACAATCTCATAAAATGCTATGTTTTATCTTTGGGAAAGAAGGGTGCACAACGACACTGAAAACAGGGATTTGACACCTATCATTTATTTTGGGAAATAAAATTGGCATTATTTCTATAAGTGATTGCATAGGTATGAAAGCATATCATTTTTTGCTTATTTTTCGAGCACCTGCATCCTGTATATATTATAGAACATTTTTTGCTCATTTTTATCAAATGTGCCAATAATTTTGGAGGGTGTTGTATATAATTTGTAACAAGCAATTTTGTGTTTTGATGTGCTCTAAAGTGAAATAAAATGAAACAAAAACCTCTGATATCATCAGATCCTGTTGTCCTACGATTTCTGGATTCAAATTGAGAGTGTCACTGAGAGGCAGTGAAGGAATGAAGTTAAGCCTTACATTGATAAAATGACTGGTCTGCAGTCAGTGGAAATTAAAAATTTAAGGAAGACAGACACTACTGCAAAACTCAAAAGCAGTATATTTGCTATATAAGCAAGCTGTTCAAAGGTGTGATTTAAGCATGGTCTATTTTGACATGCCCATAATACCAAGGCATTCATTAAGAGTAGTTTCAACGTGACATGAAATGCATCGGTCAGAAGCACATTCTCTGGGTATATGTGGTTAAAATGAATAATTAACCAACTCTCTGAAGAGACAGCCTCTTGAAATGTTCAGTAATCAATGGTGTTATTAAATCTATAAAGGACAGCACTCAGTGTGAAAATCCATAACAGAGATGGGATGCTCCCTCTCGCTGGCATTCGCTGATGATTCATGAATGAAGTACAACACATAAATGATGGCCTCCATGGCCCAAGGACTGAAAAAAACAACATAGAGAAATCCAAAGGCTTACCTGTTTGCACAGGAGATCGGACGGAAGCAAAACAGAAGAGAGGGAAGACAGAAAGAGACAGAGATGGGGAAAGAGAGAGAAAGAGATAGAGAGCATTAATTAGGCCCAGAGGTTAATGTATTATTTATATTGCATACAGGGAGGGGGCCTCGCTATACGTACCAGTTCAATTCCAGAAGTCAGACCCAGATATAACACATTGAAATTAAATCAGATAAGAATGTAATGGAATCAAATGAAACACATGCAGGAATCACACGCGTTCAATCTTTCCCCATGTGATGCAGTCTTTCCCACACTGCATGAATCTACATGTAGCCTAAGGTGCCAGTGTGCACCTGCAACACCCCCTCCATGTTTGGAGGCAGACCACCAAGACACAAATGAAGAAACGTCATTCACACTTCAGAACCAGGCCTGAGGCCTGTCTGCCCCTCATACCCACACAGGCCAGCCACGCCACGTTCTGGACCAGTCTCGGAGCGCCGAGTGCAGAGCATGGCAGCTTTCCACAAGGGAAGCATTACACCACCAACACATAATGAAAACATGAAAACAAAATAAATCAGTCGCTAATTGTCTTCTTTTGCATATCTCAAGGACCTGGTGCCAGGCTTCAAATTGAGCGTGTCTGAAAACACCAAGCAGTGAAGGCAGGGGAGGTGACCTGCACATTAGAGAACATTAACTGTCACTGGCATCTATCTGTCAGAAAAGAGGTATTTTAAAATGGTTTGTAAAACTGGCACCCAGCCTCTTTGAGTTGATTTCAAAAGCTTGTGGCCACTTACAATATGTACGATAGGCATAAACTTGAATAAATGATGTATGTATTTGGAACTGCATAGGTAAACGTTTAGTTTACAACCAAAAACATTCATACTGTACTGTATTGGCTGTAACCTTATTGCTGCTGATACAATATTATTTCTAAATGACTCCTGCCTTTTTTAACTTGTTTACCGGTATATATGAGAAATCCGAACACATTAAACTGTGTCCGATCAGAAAAACGCGTATCGACTGGTCATCCATGGGTTTCACGAGCAGGAGGAGAGCACCGGTGTGAAAGGATGTCAATGGATCCAGGACAAAATCTCTGAGCCCTACACATTTTGTAAGACTGTGATCTTTTTTCGCTTAAAGAATGGCAGAATTCTATCGGGGCTCTGGCCTAAACCCAGCTTCTCATCCATCCTGCAAACGAGACAGCCGGGCTAACCATACCGACTCAGAGATCCATTCTATTCACAGGGAGATAGCATCGACCCCGCGCATCAAAGCCGTGCTGAAACAAAGCTCCGGCACAGAGTCACTGGCCCCTGCCACTCTCAGCTATACAGTGATCTTTCAGCTAGCCGCCACAAATTGGAATCGTTCCCATACACAACTGTCCACAACACAAACAGTCTAGTACCGCTTTGGCGAATCTTCACTTCCATGAACCAATCTTCCCATTAGTTACTCAGTAGATGGATAGATTAAAAGACTGATACACACCTTACTGGGTAACCAGTGTTGTCTTTCGAGGTAGAATCAAACTAACTTCAACCGGTGATCTGAACACTTTCACCAATACACAAACCACAAGAACAATAATTTGACCCTGAAGACCACAGTTTTAATTGCCTGCAGATCACCATAAGTCTAACAGCGTAGTACAACAAAAAACCCGATCCAACTGTGTGTGGAAAAAAAGTACTGCAAATCCAAATCCATCGGTGCAAGCAGCTCACAAACAGACAAGGCAAGGTTGATACAATGTGTGGATATGGGATCCTGAAGGGAGAAATCTATGGCGTACTTAATTTGGATTAAAGAACGGCAGTTTCCAATCTGTTGTTCTTCCCTTGCTTTTTATTTTCTGATACCAGCAGCAGTGCCCAATTGATCTGGAACACAGCGAGAATTAAAGACTTTTGATGTGCACGAGAAAGAATATTTATCGTGCTTGAGGCTTGAGGGTAAAGACAATTCCCCCAGTGTAAAAAACGTAGCATTGCAATAAAAACCTTAGCCTTTTCCAAGGAAAATATAACTTTCGCAGCAACAATTCTCAGTTGTAGTACCAGTATCACAGGAATATAATAGTGTTCTACACAACAGAAAACAGCGATAAAAACATCCCAACTTAACACCAGCTTTAAATAAAACATGATTTTTATTTTTCCACTGGTTATATTTGAAAAATAATTTTGTCTTAAAAATATTGTAAAAAAGAAACAATACAAAAACTTCTGTGAAAGGGACTGTAAGAGCTGACGAAGTCAAACAAAGAGGAACCAACAGAACCTGCTGTTTCAATGTATATTAATGAGAAGAGTTAGTGCATACTGTGCTAGTCCTCACACATCAGACATTAAGGTTTTTTAATGAACTAAGCTGTCAACATGAGGTAACGATGACAGTGAGAAAATATTTACTAATTAAAACTGAATGGCAAAGGTTTCATAGGTATTTTTTTAAATTATAATACATCACAATTAAAATGGACTTACTAAAAAAGGCTGAGGGTACCTCCCTTGTTAGCATTTTTCTGTCAGGAAATGTTAGCACACTACTGTGCGTATACTATTAGAGGCACACCAGACCTGATGTCATTTCCTATGCTCGTATACCCTTTCCTCTAATGTGAGTTCTTGTGTTCACCTGCTGGGCTTGCTGGGACGCGGTTACCCAGAGTGCTGTCTGAGAGGGACTGGGGACCCGTGCCCGCACTCTGAAGCAGACTCATCGCAGCCTTCCTTCCTCCTTCATGCCACTGATCTGAAGTGACTACTGATTGACTCAATTAGGTTTCTGCTGCACGGCTTTCACCAGTCCATAGATCAGGTAGAAGAAAGGATGCAGCTTCAGAGCTTTCAGATTGCGTCTGGATGCAGGAAGTACTGAACCAAGCTAATTTATTTTGGCGTCTCGACTCCCCCTCACTCGCGAGCCCCCACCCGTAGGTCTCACACCTAGAGAGACTAATTCTGCAAGCTTCTGAATGCCTCCCTCTGAAAGCACTGAGCCCCGATTCCTAATGGAGACATCACGCGATGGAAATCGTGGGTAGAAGGCTACAGCCATGTCAAACAACCTTTAAGAATCTCCCCAGATGGGCTGTCGTGAAACCCATTACGGTAAAATGCTTTCCGTGTCCCATCAACCAGTACCTGTCTAGATGATGTCTCATCTTGACCTCTGCCATTAATTCTCACAAAATATAAAAATAAAAACTGACAGTAGACAATAAATAAATAAACAAAGAAATAAAATACGGTATTTAAAATAACGTATTGTTTACGACTAATATAACTGAAGAGGACACTGAGTGAATAATATAGGAAATGAATGGATTAAACATGTTTGGTTTTAAGCTATGACTGACACCCCCCCACCTTCTACCCCCGTTGACTGACACGTATGAGTAGTGGTGTCATTAAGCTGTCTGTTCACATTGCGGGCAGGTCCCTGGGTTATAGTGACAGATGGGGTTTGTATTAAAGTAATATCATCAATATTGGCATGGCTTGGGTTGATTATAGGTACAAGGCATACTCATCCTGCCATATAACATCAATCATCAGGGCAGTGGCCAGGCTCTGTTCTCAGGATATTTGTACTTCATGTTTTTTTCAAGAGATGGTTGCCAGTTATACTCTCTTCAATGATGATCAGATTTTGACCACTAACAGTCGCATAATCACTAGCCTACAAACCCACTGTTTCTGAAGCAAAGCTCTGCACATTCTCTAATTAATGTAAATGGCAGTTGTCTGCATTTAATCCACAGACTGGAATGGAAAGAGGAGACATATTACTCAAGAGATGTGCTGGGACCTTTTTTGTTTCTCTCATGTATCTTGTTGAATGACATTGTTTAATATTTGCACATGTCTTCTTATTTTTGTTTATATTTTGTGTATGAAATGTAACTGCCAACACAGTGTTGGTATGAAACCCTGGCATGTCAGAGTATGTACTCAGAAAAACATTTTCTGTTTGATAATGATCTATATCACTGTAATATACACATGGTAAGCATTTCCACAAATCTTTCAATAACCTTTGGCAGAGTTGGCCAAATATATTAGAAAAAATAATTTGAAAAGTACATAACGCAAATGTCTTCCTAATATTTTCAGTAAAAGCAGAAAATGTGACAATTCAGTAACTGAAGCTGGTATGCATGTTTTTTTCCCCATGCTGTCCTCAGAGAATGTGATGTTAGCCAACACAGTTTGTGAGTAGGGCTCACAGACATGAGTCTGAGGAGGACCCTTCATAGGCATGTCAACAGACAAACTTGACAAATCAACTAGAGGGGGTTTTCATGGATCCTCATAATTCTTGGCTGACATGCAATTGGCAATTAGAGCTGATTGCATGTCAGCCTTCGTGGTTGCCAGCTACAATTGGCATGGCCCAGATTCGATACAAGACTGAGGGGCCCAGCCATTTGCGATATATGCTACGAGCTTGCCTAGAGCCTTGTAGAAAGAAGAAACAAACAATCTGCCCAGACTCAATATATGCTAAACGCTTTCAAACGCGGAAAAGGAAAACCAGCACACACTTAGAAAGAAAAATGCTGATGAAGGCTTTGTAGCCAAAACTTTCAAACAGACATGCTGCCTATCTTAAATCATTAGAACTATTTTTGTGAGTGCTGGTTTTCCTTTTTCATGTTTGCCTTGTATCTGTGCCAGCATTTTATTTATTATTTATTTATTTGCCTAATGATAAAAAAAATGCATTTATACATGTTAATTCATGAATTTTTTGAAAGCTGAATAAAAATAAACATTTTTCTATCATTTGTGTGTAAAAAAACGTACATCGGGTCCTTAAAATGTAATGAATGCTGAAGAAGAGGAAACCCTTTTTCCGTTTTAGTACTAATGGTTATCACCTGCTCATTTAAATGCATTTTATTTGCTGGGGTGGTGGCAATAAGGGCAAACTCTTGCCCCTTCTATCGTGACACCCCTCCTCTGTCCCTTGGCCAACCTCTTTTAGTCACTGCCAGAGTTCCCTTGAAACACTTGAAATGTTCCCTTGAAATAATACTGTGATAATTAAGCATCTTACATTTATTTCCTTGCTGCATAAATACGCAATTCAACCCAGAGTGCTTATGTGCTGCTGAATTCATGTTTATCCACACTTATTTTGAACCCATTTAGAACAGCAGACACTATTCATCTCGTCACATCATCTCAGGATATATTGCGGGATTGTGGAACGTGTCCCAGTGAAGCAGCCCAGAATGTTGTTCTCATCCAGCTCCTTCTATTAATGGCTTGTTAAAAAATGTTGTGCTCGAGTTAAACACATTATTTTACATTCCCCGCAACACGGCAACACCCAAATGCATTTTAAATAGCTAAAGTATTGAAATGCAAGGCCATTAAAGAGACATTTTGCTACTTAATGCACGTCACACTAATAACTTCAATATTTATCTAGCCGGAGAACAGTTAATTCATCCGGAACTAAAATAAAGAATATTTAAAAATACCACTTATTTTGAAGCAAACTCATTTTATTTTCTGGACCTTCTTTCAGTATTATCATTTGATTAATTACAGAAGTAAACTGTAAAAGGGAGTATATAATATTCCTTTCACAGCTTTCAACATTTATTCTGCCAGACATATTATCAGAAATACATTCCCTTATTTTGCAGAACCAAAGTTATTCCATTTAACTCTGTAATTCTGGCTAATGTGACTCTTCTCTTAGTCTGTAGGTAGCATGACTGGCTGATGAAAGGTTGTTAAAAAAAGGCAATTTAACACAAGTAACACTTTTTTAATGAGCACTTGATAATTCCGTCTTACACTACTAATATATAGCATACAAATAATATAACTTCAGGCTGTCAACACTGTTAATTATAGAGTTGTGTTGCATAACAGGGGACTGGGTTTGCAGCTCTGAGACACTGTATGAACTGTAGGCTTATAGTCGGACTCATACTATGGACTGAGGGGCTTAATTCCCTGCCATTGTCCCTTTAGTATTCGTAACCTGTATTGCATGTGTAAATATCCAGATGTACGTATGAATCGACTGCAATGCTAGAATGTCACTCAGCATCTGTTAAAAGTCTGAAATTTAAATGCATGCCGTGTCTCATCTAGTCTTGCTTCAGGTGGAAATGTGTGTTTATTTACTTTTTTATTCCCCAAATCGCAATTTCATTACTCCACTCCGGAAAAGTACAGTGAAGGCACAGGCATCTATCTGGCCGGTCTTTTTTCTCAGGCGAAAGAAGACTTTTTCATCCCAAGGCGCGCGCTGGGCTTATGAAACGGCGCTGATCTGCATTCAGCCTGGTAAGCGCTTTCTTTACTGTCAGCCATATGTCAGTCAGTGCTTCCCTAACACAATAATCAGCACTCCTCCCCCGCTAGTCCTCCATGGCCACCACCGTATCTTTTAAAGACCAGCAGCTTTCAAATAATTAAAATCCGTCTGTAACTTTTGCTTGAGTTGGCTTTCCCACCTTTGATCCTCTCCTCAGTGTGTTCCTGGCAGCAGACAGCTGTCGGAGTCAGCCTCCGATAACGTATCAAGTGTGACAAATAAAGGACAAAGAGAATTAGCCGATAGAAGACAATCAAGCGCTGCCACCGTCAAAATAATCAGCCAGGGCTTTGTGGCTTGCCACCAACTTCCTTTAATCAGAGCCTAGAATTTGGATAACTCGTGGTGGGTTATTATGCAATAGATCGGACATTTTATCTTTGCCCACACGTATGACATTTATAAAGATAGGAAGCAGATCTGAAATGTCACAGTGCCTGAACAAAGGCTTTTTTGAAAGCCAAAGTCTTTAAAGACTTCACAAACGCGGGTCCGGAATCGACAAAATGACAAAAAAAAGTACGTCTTTTTCCATTTGCGTTGGGTCCTCTGGGCCACCGTAGCCTCCCAAGGTGTTTTCGCTTCAGTCGATACGGGAATTTGGTGCAATCCACCGCTGATTCCAAATGCTATTTTCAATTAACTTCCCCCTCCAAGACAAGGCAGCCTGCCAGATCACATTACCATACAGCGGACCCAGCCTGGAACATTTTATTGAACGCGACTTTTTGAAGCTGGGCTTCCTCGCAGTATATGGGGATTATGAAAATGCATGCTAATTGCACTCAACATCGAGCAGAGTTCCTGCCTTATTCATCAAGTTTGCTTCCATGGAAATATTTGCATGAATACAGTACAAAACAAGCACTTAAGTGTTGTTTGGCTTTTCAGTATTTTTGACATACAATGAGCATTGACTGCAGGGACTGTTGGTGCACCTCGGTGTACTGCAGGAGATCTGCAGTATGGATGACTACCTAGATGGCAATACTGGGCCTGACTGCATGGTATACTGCATCACATATCCATGCTGTTTTCCACATTTCTCACAAACAGAACCTCAAATGATTACCCAGTCTGGAGACAATTCATTTAGCTCATATTCTGATAGGACACCAAATAAAATGTTGCTATTAGAGATACTAAGTAAGGTTTTTATATGTACATGAAGAGCATACTCAATATTTGTCATGAAGATCATTACCAAGATGTTGTTTACCAGCCCATTCTTAACATTGCTTTTATGGTGAGAGAACATGGCAGTCAACATTTAAGCAGTATATTAGTATATATAGTATTAAGAAAATTATTAAATAAATAATCATTTTCATTACTCTCTCTAAATAAACTAAGTGCTAGAAAAAGGCACAAACAAAAATAATGTATTATTTACTATTAAATCTGAATTTCACATTTTACACAAACTCATTACTGTAAGTGTTCACCATATTAGAGCAATTTGTATGTTGATTGTTATTAAATGAACGGTTGAAAAGCAATGCGACAGAGAACGTGATCATTGATGTTGCTCTACCTAACCCTGTTCCAGGAGATCTACTGTCATGTAGGGTTTCATATCAGCCCTAATTTGGCACAGTAATTAACATCTGAATGAGCTCTCAAGCTGCTGAATGAGGTGTGCTCGTTAGCTTTGGAATGAAAACCAACAAGACAGTAGATCTCCAGCACAAGGGTTGGGCAGCCCTGTCCCACACAGTCTGGGGTTATTTGTATATTAGAAAGAAAAACTATTGTCAATGGTCAAAGAGAAAGCAAAGTCATGCGCTCACACATACTTGCAGACAAAGGGCACTTAAAAATGTGAATATTAGTATCGGTGATTCTTATTATCACCATTATAAATGAAAAACATTGATGAACAATCTTTTTATGCCTTGTTGAATTTAAGTTTCTTTTATGTTTCTTCTGTGTCTCTTAATCCATGATGCCAGGAAAGCATGGTGGGCTAATTAAAATGACCCTCTCCTGTACTGCATTACCTGAAGGGATTACTGTAAAAGGTATTAAATGTGAGATTCATTATAGTATTTACGTGACTGTGAAATAAAACTATGTTTCTGTAAGAATTTATACATATATAGTGAGCCCATTTTTTCTTGAATTGGCTCTGTACTGTTTTAGATGTAATCAAACAACTGATATGAGTCTAAAGTACGTATTTTCATGACATGTTCAATTGGATTCAGATTAGATGAATGACTTGGTAGTCAATAATTTCCCTTACTTCTTGGTCTCTAGCTTGTGGCTAACTAGTGGTTTACATCTTGCAGTCTAACCCCTGTAGTTCTGGTTATAATGCCATCTGCAGACAGTTGTAAAGGAGCGGGGTTGGAGGACCAAACGCGACTGAGTTTGGTTCTAAAAGTCAGTCATAAGACGTGAGATAACCACTGATATTTTATTTTAGAGACAAGGGATGCATCCCAGAGGAGGAAAAAAGGGACTCCACCCTAATTAGCCAACCAAGAAACCTATTAAAACTGGTCGACAAGTTTGATCTGAAACCAGCAAGGAAGTAATACATGGTATGTAAACTCAACCCCTCATCCTACTGATTACAGCATAAGATGAGACTGAGATAGGTAGCCTACGCAAACTGTGGCAGGGAGAAAAACTACACAGGCTCCCAACTGCGCTGTAGCCTACCCATGACCAGGAATGGCAAAGTGACCATGAAAGACGAACAAGACACCCCGTCTCCTATTCCACTGGCAAAGTGGGAACACTGACCCTAACACTAGAATACACAGAAATATTTACTATTAAATTCCACTGACAAAGCAGTATTTCCTGACCCCGACACTAGAATACACAAAAACATTTACAATTTCATTCAACTGATGAAGCAGCATTACTTTGAAACAAATTAACACCCGTAGTTACACAGGCGAAGCAGGAATCCTAAAAATGGGGTAGGCAGTATACTCACACAGCGGCGGGGATCTCCGTTCCGGACCCCCGAGCTTATCGGCGAGTTCGCAAAGCTCTCCACGAGAGGGGTGATCCTCCAACGACCATGTACACTACTTGACTTTGAGGAAAGTCAGCAACCACAGATTCACCAGGAGCTCACCTAGGCTCACTGATTTACAAATGTGCCACCTAATGCACCTACGACTCCAAAGGTTATCAACTCAGCAGCCTGGACATCTCCCTTGACCATGCATTCCATCTCGGTGAACTCAACGCACTAATAACAAATATATATTATTTACTGAGAGCAAGCGTGTGGAAAAAGGGTGCAATAAACTCAAAACTCTAACACTTGGCCTAGACAGTAGGAAACTGCCAATGGGGTCCAAATTCCCAGAATAATCTTGTCTTGCAACTGTCGTGTGTCTAACATTTGTGCACAAATTAAAAATTAAAAATAAATTAAATAACGTGCTATGGGGAATACAACAAACAAGCCCCAATTCAAAGAGAAACGTGACTTAAATAGAAAGGCACGCAGCTGACCTTGATGAGCAATCAAACCACATGCGGCAAACAATTGGAATCAGTTGTCAGCACAAGGGCATTGATGACCTAATCGCCATTCATTGCCAAGGTTAAACAAATTAACGAAATAGGCAGGAATAAGATAGCGCCTGGAAATTGTTTCAGAGGTGAGCCAAGAACCATGAAAACAGTAGTCACTGATATCCACACCTGCAGTCACTGATATCCACACCTGCCACCTGAAGAGTGTTTCTGTTGGACAGGTGTTTGGGATTTTCATGATGGTTTGAATTCCTCGGTCCTCATATTGACAACAACCAATAACAGACTCCAAAGGCAACCAAACGGCAATAATCAAGACTAGATACTGAACACTCTCTTATACGTACCTGCCCTATGGAAGCAATTGAACACACCAGACTAATCAGAAAGACGATATATTTGTCCCATACATTATGGTGCCCTGAAATGGAGCCTATGGATAAAAAGGCTGTAATTTCTACATGGTGAAATCTGAATGTATAAAATAAAATATGAATACACTGAAAATCCACATGTGAATTATTTGATTAGAAATCTTAAATTGTACTAAAGAGCCAAATCAAGAAAATGTTTATGTCTTTGTCCAACAAATTATGGAACTTCCTGTATATACTGTAAACAAAACACCACATCTACTTATATGGGAAAATTTGATCAGTAAACACATGCGTACACACACACGCCATACTATAGCACACATCACATCAGCGAAAGATATCTGTGATCCGCATGTTGTTGGAAGTGAAGAATTCCTTCTCTGCTGCCATGCTTCACAAGTGTTGTTCACTGTCTCCTTGTTGCCAATCATTAAATCCATCCCATTTTCCAAAAATTCTGTTCCAGTCGCTGTCACTGAAGGCTTTCTATGTGCATGCCAACTTACAAGAATGATAGACTGCACTGCAACGGGTGCTTCTATCGATGTAGTCTAATGCTAGTATTCAATCAACGTTTGTCTTTTATTTAGGTTACACACGTTCTTCACAAATTCAGTTTGGCAAGTTAGTTATAGTGATTGCTGAACTTGTCAAATTGTATTTGCGAAAAATTGTTTTTGCTAGATTAGATTTAAGGGCAATTTTTGGCTGCACACCAGTCTAAACCCTTTGCGTTTCTCCCATGAGCTCTGTAGAAAACTCTCTTGTCCATATGTCCATCATAATGTAAGTTAACAAACAAATTAGTGAAATTAGCACTCACAAATTGATTTGCTCCATATTTCTCCATTGTTTGTACTTGTTTTCAGATGTACTCTTGGGTCACAATACATTGGGACAAAGCTTGAAAGCCTTTGTATGTGTATTTGATTGAAGCTTTGGCCAGTGGCTGATTGATGTTGTGTCTGCAGTTTTCAGACAAGCAGTATGTCATTATCTTATGTGGAACCTGTGTAAAAGCAAGCATTTCACTCCAGCCTTAGTAACAAATACTTTTTGTTGTGATCATTGCATATTGATGTCGCATGAGGACAGGCAAGTTTATATTCAATTATCGGTTCAACAGAGAGGGATAATTTATCAATAAAACACTAACATATGAATGGCTTTACACACATAAAAGTTCATCATCAGAGCAAAGATTAAAGTAATTCTTATGAAGATAATTAAATACAGTTTAAAGAAGAGCAGTCAGTCTACCTGCCACAAATTACTTCTCTCTTTTATCTCCAGTAAATCTATAAATGTCAGGCCCTGCCATTTTACTCTGTGTTCTTCTAAGCAACTAATCTTGGACATTGAAGATGTTCTTACCATGAATGTGTCAGCAAAACTGACTTGAATTTATAACCCATTAAAGTCTATTCAAAGGTCTTCTGTGTTAACCAATTAATTGTGCCTATTTAAAGGAATACAGGCACACACAGTAGTATGTATTTGGAATATCTTTGTGTAGCAACATTATACCACTTGATTAAACCACTAATGCTTTTAGTGTCTTAATTTACATATAAATTGTTGGGCTATTTTTAGAAGCTGTTATACACAATATATAGCCACCTCCCATCCTATATCTTGATTAAAGAAGGAATGAAGCATTACAGATTAAGTTGAGTTTAATTCAAAGTAATGCATCACTCTGTTTGTGAACCTCTGTGTATAAAGACACTAATTGTATACAGTTTAACCACTCATTTTATGGTAATTCAAAGCACCAAGAGCGAGAGAGAGAGATTTAGTTTGTTTGTTTGTTGTGCTGGACATCTGGTAAAAAAAAAATCATTATTAGCTTTTTATTATTGGCCATTAAAAAAGTTGTTTTCAGGCAAATAGTAAAGAAGATTGTCATTTCAAAGCTGCTCAAGGTTTTGTCATTTCTCTTAGAGGGAACAGTTAAAGCAAATGCAATTACCCATCTAGCCAAAAAAACTAATGTGCTAATGACAGAAATATAACGCTGCCAACACTGATCCAGTTAAGTTCTCTTTCTTCTTCATGTGTATCTCACTACTTAGGTCATTTGCAACAGATGCTAGGAGATTACCGGCCTTACGTTGCATTTTCCCCATCTCTTTGTTTCTCTCTCTCTCCCTCATGAAAGTTGTTTAAACATACATTTTAAAGAGAGATTTCAGCTCGATTTGAGCTCTTCTTTCTGGAGCGAAACTTTGGTGGAGCCTATTAGCTTCAGCGCAATAAGCTTTTTTTCTTCCTTCCCTAGATTGACTCCTTCTTCAAATACTGTGCACAGCTCCAATCCTTGAGATTAAATGAATCTTTGTTTCCTTTTCATCAGAAGCAACTCTACACTGCATCAGCTTGCTTTCAGGATGATTAAGGGAAATAAGAATTCATAGCATTTGATTAATCCTCCTCATTAAAGTTTAACCAAAAAAACCCAAAGGACCCTTCCGCCTTACAGCAGGCAGCATGTGAAATATCAATGTCATTTCCTTTCTAGATGCAAGGAAAATATGGAAAAATAATAATATGCAACAATTTCCAGGATGTTAGCTTCACAGAAATAAATTTACACGAGTGACATTAAATAACATTCGGTGTGAGTAATGAGGTTCTCTGCGAGAAGTGCAAAAAGAGGTGTAGAATAATTAACATCAGTGCAGAAGACAGCAAATAATTACGTAGCCGACATATTTTATACATCCTTTTCTGAAGTGGATCTAGCAGGTTTTATTATTGTTATTTATTTATTTATTTTTAATAGCTAACAGAGGGCCGCATTAAATGTGAGCGTGTGGGTGCCAACGCTATGTCTAATCATCACCGACGGTTCTCATTATCCGTTCTCTTAGCCGAGGAGTCTCTGGATATTCGGGGGCCAATGGACTCTCTGATCTCTGGCACGGACCTCCAAGACGTGTAAAAAAGGGCCACTTGTGATAAGAAAAGCCTTAAATCTTCTTCCTATTGTACACTGCAGGGCCTGGGATTTTGAATGGTTTATCATCAGGGACTGACTTAGTCACAATGAAAACGACCAGTTTTCCAGAGCGTTTCCAGATCAGAGACTTGATTGAATGGTTAGACAGTGCCTCCATGGACTCCAGCAAGCGATGAAGGAGAGATTACTAGTTCATCTGAAAATGCACTGTTCTTCCGTTTTTCTATATTATATCACAAAAACAGTCCAATCTAATTTTACAATTAAATAATTAAGCAGGGTCTTTTATTGAAGCCACCCCCTACCCTCCAGTCTCCTCAGCAGTACCTTCCAGCGGTAAGACAATTACACCCCCTTGCACTGCAGGACACATTTCCAGGAACAATCTCAGATGTGTTCAATGAATTAGTCATCCGATCACTCAATGAAATCAGACTTAATGTGGCACACTTCACAATGCCATAGAGCATATTGCAGAGAAGCAGTGCTGCCTTGATGATGGAAAAATGAGGCTGAATATGAAAGAAAACAAGAAGGCTCATCTGCGATTTGATCCAAACATGCATTAGCAAACAGCGAAACAAATGAGGCAAACCATGAGATGCAAACAACACTCGAACCACGCTGCTTTGTAAACAGAGATGTTGTGATGCTAAAAGCATGAAAAAATTAACATTAGCCTGAATCAGAATGAGAATTATGTCATAGGTCAATAGGTAGGAGGGAGAAGGAAGGAAAAGGACATGAAATAATAATAATAATAATAATAATAATAATAATAATAATAATAATATGAATGATATTATTATTGTTGTTGTTGTTGTTGTTGTTGTTGTTGTTGTTGTTGTTGTTATTATTATTAATAATCATAATAATAATAATAGCACTTTTCATACTAAACTAAATAGATAAATAAATTGTTATGGCCCAACAAGGCATTGTGGAAAGAAGTTGCTCTTTTGGAAACCATAACAATATGGATCACCAAAACCAAGCACTTGCTTTGACTGAGACTAACATTGAACCGGACATTTTACAAATTAAAGAGGAAAAGTCGGTTGTGCTGAAATAAGTCGCTCAGTCAATAGAGATGGGAGAATGATTTGATTTCGCTCAAGGCAAAATCAAAACTCAAAACAAGGAATTCACTCCAAAGCTATGTAGGCAAGAAGGCCCAAGTAAGGAATAAATGAAAAGGTCAATGCACATTCATAACTTTTCTGTAAATACACAAGAGTGGCTCATTTTCACCTGTAGACCGTGGGCATCAGGGCTAACCACTGTGATATGGTGTCACCCAGAAAAAGCCACCAATGCCTAAGCAATCAGTCTGTATTGTACTTTAAGCCGAAACTATATACAAAATAACCAATGAGATGGAGTTTTCACCATTAGCAAACAGGATGCCAAAGCGGTCCAAACAATCAACCTAAGGTCAACTCTCAGGCTGTCTGTAAGGTCAGCAAAGCATTGTTAAATGGTTTAAGTAAGCAGCCAGCTAACCTGTAACATCACAAAACAATGTGCATGCATGATACTCATAACAAAATAAATACATACAGAGATAAGGGAACACATAGCAGTTAGAGGTGAGACTGCTGAATTTATAGGCACACATACACAGATGTACTTAAAAGTTTCAAATATAAAATAAAAAAACATTTGGGACATCAGCTCATGAATTTTAAATGAATTCACAAAGCATGTGCCACTCTGTATAAGATACTCTCAGATGGAGATGATTCCCTGGCTGCCATGTTCTACAGCGCACACGGATCTGGGAATATTCCCGAACATTCTAAACACATGTTTTCAGAGCTGACCTACTATCCCTGTGATCTGTTTCCTGATGCCGTTTCTGCTTCTTCTCCTCATTTGGAATGCTCGGTTGTACTCACCAGCTGCGACCTACACTATCAATTCGGGAGAGAGCGCAGACAAGCACAAGTGCTCCCCTCCGAAACGTGCTACGCCGAGCTGCTCCTTCTCGCACTCCACAAGTTCAGCTTGCACAGACGTGTGCCAGAGGAAGACACTTCACCTGCAGCTTGAGCAAGTGGACAGTGGGCACCGGATTGACCAGTGGGGGGCACTGGTGAGCAATGAGTTACGCTCATCCCGGCCTCTAACATCGCATTACATTTATTTAGCAGATGCTTCTATCCAAAGTGACATGCGACAAGTGCACAGCAAAGGTACAAATCACACGATGTATCAGTTGTCTACAGCCACGAACATCATATCTAGTTACTACATCCCTCCCTCCCTGGCGGATGTTAGCACTGTTGAACATCGTGCTGTGGGGCTGCTGCATATCTATGCGGATGCATTTGGTGAACTGTGAGGAGGCTGTCTCTTTGCGTGTGGGGGATAGAGCAGCTGACAGGGAGAAAAATGCTGTCAACGTCGGCTGTTTAGCGGCAGATGCTCCTGTTGAGTCCTTGATCTCTCTGCATGCAGCTAGGTGATGGTATGTGTGACCATTAGTGGTAGTGATGCTGCATGAAAGTTTGGGGTTACAGTTTGCATTTGTCCTTATTTTCATTTGTCCCCAAAAACAAGTAGCTTCAGCTTACGGTTTTGTATGATTTCCATATCTGAGTATATGGAATAGAGTTGAATAATTAAACTCTAATACTGTAGGGTGGCCTGTAGTGTAGTGGTTAAGGTACATACCTGGGACCTACAAGGTCGGTGGTTCGATCCCCGGTGTAGCCACAATAAGATCCACACAGGCGTTGGGCCCTTGAGCAAGGCGCTTAACCCTGCATTGCTCCAGTGGAGGACTGTCTCCAGCTTAGTCTAATCAACTGTACATCACTCTGAATAAGAGCGTCTGCCAAATTCCATTAATGTAATGTAATGCTTGTACCACCATCTAGCTATCTTGTGTGCAAAAAGTCCTACCTTATTTTCTTCATAAATACCATTAACATAAACATGCCATTTATTTATTCATCTTCAAAACCGGTAATGTTATGCAAATCCAAATTCCAAAAATATACATTTTATGTTCAATCTGACAGTTTAACATGTCTATTCAGCAGGAGAAAAATAAACAAACAAACAAACAAAAAAACATCACTGCAAATTTTTCCCTCTCACAACTACAGCTGTTGAATTGCTTGTGCATTCCATTTTGTGTTAAATGTTGCGTGAGGAGACAGGCTGAACTGCATGAGCCCCATTGTGAGATCTGTAACAGGTGGCCCTAAAACACAGAGCAACTACAAAGCATTCAACACTGGATAAGAACCCCGGCTTCAGGTCCCATACATAAAAACAAAAGGCATCTCCTTTGGTCTGTTTGTGCGTAAAGCAAGGGATGAACAGGTCTTGGAAAAGTGTATATGCATTTTTTATTTTTATGAATGTTTTTTTTTTGTGCCTGAAATGATGTGTGTCAGCTCTGGGAGTTCGAGTGATGCCACCCACACCTGGAAACCAGGAGAGCAGCTGACGCATGCACACTCCTACACAGCATGTAGCCGTCTATCAGTCACTGTTTCACAACCTGGGAGGACAGATCTGTCTGTTACTCATGATGACTGGCAACCTGCATTCAGTTTTTAAAATAATGTAATGGCAACCCAAGGAACACCGACTTAAACCAATCCTATGACAGAAAAGTGTCACCTTAAAATGATCAATATAATTCCTTAAGTTTGCATCCTTTTCCCCCGGTTCCACAAACATAATCTGTTAAGGATCTTCGTACCCAGTGGATGACAAAATATGGATTTTTTCACTTGTTTACTTTGATTGATTGCCTCTGTACAGTGGGGGTTAATCTCCTGCCATTTTATACGGTGAAGGAAGCGAACAGTCTGCTTTACATAAATGATTCCCAATCCTGTGTCTGCCAGACTGCACAAAGGGAGCAGATACAGGGCCGTGAATGAATGAACTCACGACAGCGACGTCCGCTCAAACGCAGCCGGTGGCCTACAGCCCTGCTACAATTAATAATTTACCCTCAAGCACACTGGACTGTCAGACAGAGCTATCATGCAAGACTCATTGTTTTGCACCATTTGTGGTTGGGGTGCCGTGGCGGTGCGGGGAAATGGGGACACCTGGTGGTCGGAGGTGGTAAGACACGCACCTGCCTTGCATCCTTGCTGCACTCTAATCGTATGCATTTTTTTTTCAGGAGCACTCCTTGGAAACCAGGCCAGAGAGCAGCCAGTGGTAGCTGTCCACTCCATCAATGGCTCTCTCTAACACTTTGCCTTCTATTTATAGCCTGTCCTGGCCCAAGTGTTTACCAGCACTATCTCCACATCGGGCTTCAGTTATGTTATGTTATGTTATGTTACAGTGGACATAAGCAGCAATGCACTGTAAAATATCATTAGCATTTGATACGGTAGCATTTTATAACAATTCGTGACCTGTAACATATAGAAGGCCTGGCACATAGTGTCGTGATGCTAAATAAAAACCTCTGAACCTCTTACACAAATGAATCCCCGTTAAGCAAGCAAACAAGCAGAAAAACAGAACCCAAATTCAGGGAAGGGGTAACAGATCACGTTACCATGACTTCATAAGCCACCAGCAGATACAATGTAGTGTTTCCTTTGATTTATGCATTTTTTACAGCCGAAAAACAAAACAAAAAACAGCTGTCGCATCTATGTGTTATGCATCGTAACACAAAATTGCGCTATTATTTTGAAATTACCACCCCACGGCCCTGCTGCTGTGTGCGTTTCCTCACCACCGATGCAAATGGGAATGGCTGTTTGTCTGTTTTGTTCGAGGGCGCTGTTATTTAGTTCGCATGATTTACAGTGGGTTGAATCTATTTTACTAATCTTCAACTTAGGTTAGAAAACGGTGCTTGTTGACGAAAAATAAATGTAAAAGTAAATTGTCCCTTGTACAGCGGGTAGTCAGAAGCAGAATGATTTGTTCAGCATAATGTAAATAGGCTGAGACTTCAGAATGTATCCCGTATTATTATTATTTTTATTTCATTCAGGCTTTCGGAAATTATGGAAAAAAGCTTTGTGGTGTGGTGTGCTGAGAAGGAAAGCGTAATAACCAAACACAAGTATGTCCCTGCATATTAAAACGCATTTTAATCCAACATGTACATTGATATGGCTACATTTCCCATGTTGCTATATTGCTCAGATGCTAACAAAAGAACAACACAAAATATTATGAAAGGTAATGTCAGAACCATTAAAAATGACCCCCTCCCCCCCCCCCCCAACTAAATAAATAAACAAATAAAAAATAAAATAAATAATGGATGCACAAGTGAGACACTTTAACACATTATCCAGTTGGATTCCCTTGGTGCCATGCCATGAAAAAAGGCATTAGAGTGTTCACACTTTTAAATGCAAGCCTGGAGACCGGACCGTCCACTCAGACGGATTCCAGGCAGCTTGCACCCCAGCCGTGCCCCAGGTGTAAAGAGCGCTACGTCCCGCACAGGGCACAATCTGCCACGGAAGGGAAAAGGGGAAGGGAAAAACACTGGGAGACGGAGGGATTTGGGGCTGTTGCCCCATGCGGCATTTAAATACTTCTGCTTCCCCCCTCCCCGATTTGAAGGAGAGAGACTGACTCGACGACGAGTCTCTGAGGAGGTCTGTGGTGCTCTGCGATCTCCCTGGGTCACAGAGGTGCGGCGTGACGCCTCTCCGAACGCTAATTAGCAGACCCCATGACGCTACCGGTGTGGGCTCCAGCGTGAAGCGCCCGGCAGGGAAGCATCACGGGACGAGATAAGTTTGTGTGGTGTTTGCTGCCGGGTGTTTGCATGTGCACACAGCTCACGTTTCCATGAGCTAGATGAATCGTTGACACGGGAGGGGAATGTGTTTCAGGGAGATTATACGTGTGGGGAAGGGGGGGGGGGGGGGGGGGTTTGCACATTTCTGTTGGTATATAAAAATATACCTACGTTATATACAAAAGAAATACTGAATTATCAATGTAATCCTATGAAAGGCCAGCATAGGTTTTCCAGAGTTAGATGTATGCGCATGAGATTAGTCATTGATACGCGAGTCTCACACCTGATGCCTTTTTGCCCCTGCTTAAATATTGATCATTACAAAATGATAAATATATAACTAGAGGAGAGAGTGGGGAAAAGTGTATGGCATTCCCAGCTGCTTCCATTCAGGGACAAATTTGATCTCAACGTGTTGAACACGCATCACAGCAGATCACAGCGTGCAACCATGTTCCCTTTAAAAAATAAAAAGGCAAATATAAAATAAAAAAGCATAATGGAACTGCATAAAAAGAAGAAGTTTCAGCCCAAATTCATGATAATTTTATGTGTGCCCAACGGCTGGGTTTCAGGCAGTGGACAAATATAAAATTAATTAACCCACCGGGGACTGGCTTGATGCGCAAGTTGAACAGTCTGTTGACTGATGCGAGAGAGAGCGAGAAAGAAAGAGAGAGAGAGAGAGAGAGAGAGAGAGAGAGAGAGATGGAGGGAGAAAGACAAAGAGAGTGGGAGGGAGAAAGAGAGAGATGGAGGGAGGGAGATAAATGGAGGGAGAGAGAGAGATACATACAGACACAATGAAGCAATATTTGTTGGAACTTTACAGAGCTTCCCAATACAGACAGCCCACTTCAAATTGGATGGATGAATTAACTAATTAAACAATTAGCGCTGCATTAATGATGCCACTGACCTGTGCATTCTTCACAGGGCATGTTGCTGCAGTAGACTCAGAATTAATTAATCTAACTGAACAGCAAATTATTTCAACTGCAGCTATGATGAACCTTTTCAGCTGTATAACATGTGGCTGACCTAACAATGCCACCATTGCTCCGAACTCCTCTGTCCACTTGGTGTGTGGACACCTATGGTGTATATGCCCAAGAGGTTGGTGGAGTCAGGTCAGGTCAAGGACGCACAGGTCAATGGCATCCATGACTGCAGGGCTGGTTCAGCACTGCTGAGTAATGTAAGCCATTGATAAGCGAAAGAAATCCACTCACCAGAGTGCAAACGTATACGTTTTGCTCAAGGCCTCAATCGCTCATTTGTGCAAGGCCTGAAAGGAAGCCACAACTACCTGGAGACACCAAGGCCCTTCATGTCTTGAGTTTGACACTCCTGACATAGACACAAAATATCTACACAACTCCAAGCCCGGAGGGCTGGTGTGTATTTGTGCTGGTTTCTGTAGCGAATAATCAGTCAGACTTTTACAACAGCTGTGCAGACCAGTGCTCGTTCACTCCGACAGTACATCACATCACAGGAACATTTACACCGAGAGCAAACGTGCGTATTCAGGCGCTGTAGCTGATGACATCACATATGGTATGTTCAAGCTAATAATTGGGCTGATTGGATAAATAAGTCTGAATTCCTGAAACAGATCAGTTCTCATTGGGCCTTCCTGACCAGTGCGCACGTCCTTCCCCGAACATTAGGGGAGAGGCGTTCTCGCACAATGTCGATAGCACAGGAGATCTCTTGAGGAGGAAATGACACCCATATTCCGGCGAATCCATCAGCACTGGGCGGCAGTGACACACGGCAATTGATGGGGTGAGTGGATCCTCTACGAGGGCCACTGTCCTCCCTCTAAAAGCTGCAATCAGAACCAATCACACGGCGTCTCACTGCACAAATCACATGCCGTCCTTGCATGGCTATCAGGCCACATGACCGAATTGGGCTAATGCACTCATTAGCATATTATGTTTCAGAAGCCGTTTCTCTCCCACCCCGATGTGAATTTGGTGACCTACTGTAGCAAGGGTATCCAGTCACACATTGGATTTTTACATCTCACACATTTGCAGGAGCAAGAAAATGGAGCTATAGTTCTATATAGTCACTCTATCGCTATACCAATCTCATTTTCTGCCTCTTTAGCTCTCCAAACCTAGGATGTCTCTTTGAAAAACAGCCAAATGCAATATTTTTCAGTAATTTAAGAGAATAACTTGTCCACTGCACAATAAAATAACTAACAGTATACTGCATAGACAATGATAAAATGGCAATACAAAGACTATGCCAACCACTTGTTTATCAAAATCAGGAATATGCTCGCACACACAAACACAGGCACACACACACACACACACACTGTACTGCATACGCCTGTGCCAGCCCTGGTACTGACAGCTCTCCTTTGTGTGGGCAGTTTGGCCCCTCGCCTGGATGATGTCACCAATGACGACACTGACCCGCAAGCAAAGGACAGCATGACCATGTCCCTAGCCCTGCAGCGCTGTGTGTTTGTGTGTATGTGTGAGTGAGTGTGTGTGTGCATGTGTGTGTGTGCGTGTATGTGTGAGTGAGCGTGTGTGTGCGTGTATGTGTGTTGATATGTGTGTGCGTGTGTGTGTGAGTGAGTGTGTGTGGGTATGTATGTGTGTGTATGTGTGTATGTGTGAGTATGTGTGTGTCTGTGTGTATGTGCATGTCTGTGTGAGTGTGTGTGTGTGTGTGTGTGTGTGTCTGTGTGAGTGCACACATTTGTCTATGTGTGTGTGTGTGTGTGTGTGTGTGGTTCATGCAGGGGTTGTTATTTCTGTGCTCTGACATCACAGCTGTCTTTGTCTCTTGCTTCTGCATCAAGCCCATGTCGCTCTGACCAGTGTCAAAATGGACTCTTCATTTTCCTCCCAGTACAGCTCCCTCATGAAAGGCTTGTAGCCCCACAGCCCAGCACCCTGACCCCGATGCCTCCCTCCCATAAACACACGTTCCCTGCACATCTCCATGAGGCTTGGAGTGAAACTCACTAATAACCTGCAGCTGCTCTGCTGGGGAAATACAAATATTACCGGCATGTTTTCAGCAGAGGAGCAGATCTTTCACTGCATGAAGTGCATAATAATAAATAAATAAAATATAAATCAATAAATCAATAAATCAATAAATCAATAAATACTTGAAATGAAAACCACTTGACACCTCCAATGTATTTAAACTACCATGTACCATGTACCACGGTCACAGGTATGCATTTACAGTAGTGTACCTGATATCCGAAGCATCATTCAAACGCATTGTCATATACATCACACCCAACACCTTCAGTGAAGCAGTTACATCTGCCCAAGAGCGCACACCTCAGCAGGCTTGTGTATCTGGGGGAAACAATGACAGACTTTTCCTCCATAGGAATGATATTTTGCTGCTTTGTATGTGATAATTGGAAATATTAACTAACGACAAGTGTAGAATTGAGAAATTATATAATTTAAACTAAGCCAGTAGGCCTAATTATCTGTTCTCACATTCACTACAGAGCTCACATTCTAAGAAAGAATTACTTGAAAATAATACTTGGTTTTAAGTGCCCATTTCTGGAAATATGAACCATTTATAGCATATCATATATTCAGTAACGTTTGAGTATGTATGTGCACAGCCAAATACATAAAGACATAACTAATATGATATACACACACGTCAATTAATATGTCTTCAATTAAAATGTAAGCGTTTGTACTTTATCTTTAGCCAGTTGTTTTCTGGGTTTAGACCAGAGGTGGGCAATGAGGGTCGTATCTGTTTCTGGTTTCCATGCCAAATGCTAGTGTTGGTGCATACGGCCAATTAGCTCATTTACCCAGAGTAATTGGTGGAAACAAAAACCTGCATACACACCAGCCCTCCAGGACTGGAATTGCCCACCTGTGGTTTAGACCTTTCTCAATGTCATCTCTTTCCTACACCTCTGCAGGTGTCTATCACAGGCTGGGCGTCACGTTTAAAGTGCTGTATTCTCCATCTTTCATTCCCTTCTCCTTCTCTGAAACCATGTCCATAAACCAAAGTCATTGCTTCAGCCTCCCCCTTCACTTCAGTGGGGCACACTCCACTGTGCTCATCCTTTAGCCACCGATTCTCCTCTCACTGCAGCACTGGAGTCGCTGTGCTGGCCGGTCTGTGTTGTTGGCTTAGCTACTGTGTGCCGATTGCTGTCGCCTGATCAAACCAGGAAGGTTATTTTGGGAAAAACTGCCCAATTACGCATTTGCCTTACGAGACATTCAGCCACAGTTGGAACTGGCAGTGGTCAAGAATCAAGTCCGGAACAATCTCCCCTGAAGTAGAATTGATTCCTGGGGCATTAGTGCCAAATAGCACCAACTACTCTTTGGGCAGTGTAAAAAGAATAACAATGGAAGAAAATGTGCTTCTCAACACCACATATTATACTTATTCTTGGAAAGTGTCTATTCAGATTCTCAAAGTAGATGTTGAGAAAGAAAAGAGGAACATAGTCTCTGCAATGTAGATTGTAGGAATAACCATCTTGTTATAATGCAACCTTTATATCAGATTCAGGCTTGGACTTGATTATGTCAAAGCACTACATAATGGATTGTTTTAAAAATCAGCAAAAGGAGATGTAAAGCTTCTCTGTGTGCTGACAGAACTGTTGCCACCACAGGTAATTCATTACAGCGAAGAGTCAGTGCTTGACCTTTTCCTTCTGGCTGAAAGAATATGAATTTAAAAACATTCAGCCACTTTACTCCTGTAAATAGAGGTGAACTCCAAACTTATACCAATCAATATCTTCAATTTAAGATAAAAATGACCAGAATAATAATGTCTTGTCTTAGTAAAGTCTTAAAATAATCAGTTAAGAGATTGATTGAATGTCTCACAATTGTGGCCCATTTACTTGCTCTGATTGGGCGGCTGCAATCTACTGCAAATGATACTGAGGCGTGGATTCCAGAAGTAGCGATCAACAAGAAAAATATATGTTTAATATTCATGTTTTCCCATTTCGAGTGGAACGTTTCTTAATAATAAGAAATTCACAGACAATACAGACTGAAGCTATTTGTAAGTTATTTTTCAGTTGTATTTTTTCAAAGTCAATATGTCGTAGACATGTATCAATGTGCATTGTGCAACTGCGCCACCCAGTTATTGAATTAACGAGGAAACGGGCAGAACATAACGAAAAGTAATGTCGCTTTCACCTGCTTAAAACAACTTGGCTTTCTCTATCTCTCTTGTTTCCTCTCCCTCTCTAGACTCAGTCCCATGGGACCTCACTGAAGGTAACCAAGTAGCACGCACTTATTGAACACATGTATCTTGAAAGACACCGGGTCAAGGTTAACTTCTCATTTTGTGCGGCTAGAAGGGCCAGTGATACCAGCGTAATCACATCAATAACCATGCCATCAATACGGCCAACAGCAGCGGTGCTAATGACGAGGGCTGATGGGAATAATTGCTTGCTGAGCCTGTTCAGATGCTCACATGAGAAACCTGAATTCCGCCTTTAGCTTGGTTAATATTTGCATTCCCCGATTAATGAGTGTGTTGTGTAATCTGCTACTTTGAAATGAACAAATGCTACCCTTTGGATTTACCATCTCCAAGGTCTACCACAAAAAATGCAAAGAACTTGAAAATATGCAGTGTTTACCTGAATCCTTACACGGATCAGCGAAGTAAAATGCCTGAGCAGCCTCTGCATGACTTTATTAGCCTAACTATCCAGCTTGTCAGCATTTATGCACTTAACATCTTGTCTGGTTGGCTTGTGTAGCGCTGGGGTTGGATAAGCACTCGATACGTACGGTGTTACTGTCTGCTCTGGTGCTTGTAGTTATCTTTTCTATTTGCACTTGGTGTCGTTTGCCATAATGGCCTTGTAAGTCCCTTCGGACAAAAGCATCTGCCAAATGGATGAGAGTAAATGCAAATACAGTCTGTAATGTTAACTGACTATAATACCTGAGGGAGTACTAGTTTCAATTAAGCTCAATTCTGCTGTCCACAGCTCCTGCTGCCCTTTTCCTATAAAGGTATCTAAAATATAATGACACATAACTACACATAGGTTTCTACCTGTGGTAAGCTAATGTATTAGGTGTGACTGCTCAATGCAGTTGTTTGTACAACTGTCTGTACGACTGTGAACCACAATAGACAATAGACCTCAATTGATTGAAGCAGGTCTTGCGTGACCCGTGCCCTTATGGAAGACAGTTTTAATTTATCTGTGCTCTAAATGGGCTCGATTATAGCATGTGTTTAAAGAGTAAAGGTCACATTGTAAAATGCGATGATCTACAGCATATCAAAAGTTGCTGTAATGTTCATGAGCTGCATAAAACGTTTTATGCTATAATGTTGAGACGGGGTGGTTCTTAAAGACAACCGCTCAAGAGCTCATTTTCGGAATATCCGAAAAACCACTATGGTACTTTTCCAGAGCAGTGACCTCCAGCCTCCTAATACCAATGTCACTCAAAATCCCCGGTCAAACAATAATATCGATCTCATCAACATTACAAACAGAGTACAGGATTTATCCACAGCATTGTGTTCAAAATACATTGTGTGATCCGAAAGTCAAGTGAAATGATCTGTAGATCAAATGTGTAGTGAAATGTAATAAATAAATACAAGGTCATGAACAAAATGGGGCTTATCTAAGGACTTTGGTAATACAGCGTATCTGTTCATTGTGTTCATAGAACCATGTTCCATCATCATAATTTCCCATGTGTAATGATTCCATAAGCAATATTGATTACAATTCACAGCATATGGGCAAAAACAGACGCATGCTTTTGTTAATTATTTCCCTTCACTTTTTATGCAAAGCCCAATCCAGCCATTTCGATCCATATAAAACAAGGTAGTATGAGATCAATGATATTATTGGTCAGGATGTCGTCATCACAAATCAGTTACCGCACCCCCCATACCACAAAAAAAAATAAAACTAAAAAGATGAAAACATTCACTGTGGCAACGTGATGCCTGTCCTGCATGTGGTTGTAATCCATCTCCTGCTCCCTCTGTGTTCGCTGAGTGGAAAATTGATTTTCAACAGACATTTAGCAAATATTTACCCCAAAGGTGAACTAATATTGGCATTTACATGTGTAATTTCATTGGCGGAAAGAACGTTTTAGCGAGATATGAAATTGGTGACACGTTACATTGATTACCTCTAAACAAAGGCCCCATGGTCCATATCAGAAGTGACAACAGGGATCAAGATTTCTTCACCAAAAATGAAGATGAGCTCATTTCAGTAGAGCGATAAAGTATAAACTAAAAATAAAGTTAATAAATCAATAATGAATGCCTAATACTTCCAATGCTACGCCAAGATTACTCTACAATGCTTAATCTTCTGCTGCTACTAAGCCTAAGTAAATATATGTAATGATAGAAAATGGCAGCCTTTAAACCTGATGTAATCCTCTTTTTTATTTTCTTTCAAGGTGAGGACTGTGGTGGCAATTATTGTGAAGCTAAGGTGGCTGTCTAAATATGGCTGCAGTATGAGCACACACGCACACACACCCATACACACACACACACACACACACACACACACACACACACATGCACCCACACACACAGAAGTGTCTGTCAGTTTTATAATGGTGTGAACTTGACAGAAATCACAGCTCTGGCTTTTGTAAGGCCTTGAGGCAACCTTGAGTTCAATGCAACCGGAATGTGAACTCTTGATTTAATATGATTTACGATGCAGCTAAATATATAATATATAATAATGTATTACAGTATACAAGTACAGACATTCCTATCATAAAAAGGGATATTAATAGGGATATTTTACCCATATAATAACGACAATAGCAAAAGGCATAATAATAATAATAATAATAATAATAATAATAATAATAATAATTACAATGAGGGGTAGTATTATTATTACGCAGGATTCATGTCGTAAATGTGTAGCGTACAGGCGAATGTGAGACGTGGTGATCGGTTGGGTGATATCTCTTTCTTAGCCTGGACCCACAGTTGCCTTAGAGGACCAGTTTCATCAACACACGCCCACGAGCTGTGGAATGCGAGCACCATTAAGGCCAGTTCATCTGTTGCCAAGGGTAACGCGGGCCTCGCCCAATGAAACGTGCCCGGAATAATGGGACAGATGTGCCCGTCAACACCAGGCACATCAGCAGTGCCGGGGCGAAGACTCCACGCTCTGAGCCAGAGGTCATCACGCAGGGACAATCCCACACACAGGGGCGGGCAGAAATACCGTACGCTGAAATGTGTTTTCTTACAGAATGCTCCAGAATAAATGTATATTTAAATAACAGTACATTTGGAGGAAGCTTTGTTGGTGCCACGGATGTGCGGTTAAACGAGGCACAGGGAGCCCTGCCTTTACTACCTCACCTTTACTACCTCACCTGACTCCACTCTTCTCAGTGCACAGTTAATATCACTGCATCTATACCCATGGAATAAGCAAATAAAAGACATACAACTTTTTTGCCCATTTTTTTCCCCATATAGCCTGTCTTCATGCTAGGAAATACTGCTGTTGGTCTGTGGAGTGTGCTCTGGCCCAGTGCAATGTAGCCATCATTTTCTAACCATTTAAAGAGAAGAAAAACAATTATCAATTCATAAATTTGCTTGCTTACTGATACATACGCATACCCTCACTCGTTCAATGACTCACACATTCACTCACTCACACAACGGCTTACTCACACACACCCTCTCAATCACAAAGACACGCTCGCCCACACACAGGGACACTGCCTCATACACACTCCCAGTCATGTCTGGCCCATCACTCACTGCCATGCAGGCTCTAATCCAGCACAGGGCTCTGAGGAAGACCAGCCACGCCGCACAATTACAAAGCAACATCGCCGACGCGCTCAGCTTTAAATATCAACTGTCAAACCTGCGGATTTACCAAATTGTGAATGACATTTAAATCACCTGCTCGCGAATTAATTTCCCTTTTTTTTTTTGCCATGCATGTGAAATGCTTTTGTGCATCCAGAGGCTTTCCTTTGGAAAGACAGTGTGACGCTTTCATCTCATCAAGATACTCATTGCCGGAGTTCACGTTTGCAGGATTTCAGGGGGGGAGAAAAGGATGTTGTGCTCTGGCAAGATTATGCATTTATTAATTTATTTATTAACTTTGGCTCTTTCAGTCACACTGCCCGTGCGCAGACAGCACTCCATTGCCTCCATTGCCATTAATAATCACCTCATGACTTCCCGTTTTAGGGCTGTACCAGCGAGTTGGATCTCTATCTGGTTGGATTGACAGGGGCCTGTCACGGGTAATGACGGCGACACTCAAGCCAACTCAAGAGATTGTACCACTGCACCACCCACACACACACACACACACGCGCGCGCATGCAGCACATACGTACATACACACACACGCCCCACTTTCTCAACTCGGTCCGATCCTTTCCGCCTCTCTTGCTCAGGTTTCGCTAACCTTTCCCTCTCCTCCTCCGTGCATCTGATTTGTCTGCGAGAGCCTTTTCCACAGATGATACCCCCCCCCCAGCCTCCCTGCCCAGCGTCTCCCTGATTACTTCTCACCTCCCTCCCTCACCTTGTCTCCACCTGCCAGGTCCTCATCCGTCACTCCACGCCCCCGCTTCCGCTAACCTCTTATTAATCTGCCCACCCCGCTCATCTGTCCCCGGTTTCTCCGTAGGTGAGAGGAGCCGGGTGCATTCAGGAAGCGCTTTCTTCTCCTCTCGTTTCTCCCGAACGGCTGCCGGTGTGAGTGTCATCCGCTCGGCACAGGTACAAAGCCCGACGCGGGCGGCGCTTTAGTTGGACCGGCGGAGCTGCGCATCGGGTGTCGTGTCTGTCTTTAGATCCTCCCGTTGAGCTGGAGACTTTCATTCTGATTCCTGCTCGCAGCCCAATTTCTCTGGCGTGAAGTCCTGATAGTCATCCCTCCACCTCACCCAGCTTGAGATTTTTATCTTCGTTTTTTACATTTTATTTTCTACTTTTTCTGTTTTCTTTTTTTTAAATCCTAATTTCGGTTATTTTTATCCATTGGATGAGGAAGCTTTGGTAACTACAATAGCAACTACAGTATGAAAGACTCTACTTTGATCTTCCTTTTGTGCAATAACTGGATCAGAGATGGAATTTTAAGTGAACCCATGGCCTAAAACCATAACATCAGTGAGGTTCTAAGCGTGAGCAATGTCACATGAATTAGATGTTTGCCATTTGTGCATCTGACACATCTGTATAGCATGTTGTTTAAAAACAGGCATTTCTGCTATTACATACTGAACTGAATTGCCTACAAGATACGGAAAAATACAGAATACAAAACCTTAATATTCTTTCTCTTTTTCCTCTCAAATTAATAAAATGAAAGAAATATAATGTCTAACTACCGGCCAAGGCCACTGCGAGTTTAACTTCAGTCCCGGAGAGCAGCAGTATCTGCAGGTTTAACTCTGGAGAACTGGAGCTAAACCTGCAGCCACTGCAACCCTCAAGGACTGGAGTTTGAGATCCCAGCTTTAAAGCCAAAGCGCCGTATTGCATTTCAGATGAGTCTGTGAAAGACGACTGCATGGTTTAAGAGTTTATGGTGCCTTTATGAGGGGCTGAGGCTGAGTGGCATTACGTCTGGAGCACAGGCGAGGATTAGGCCCTATCGCCAGACCCACTCGCTCAGATCAGTTCACAGGGCCGAAGGTGAGGCTTCAGAGGATGGCTTTCAGAAAGAAGACTTCACCACTCTGTCACCTTTTCATGAACGCAGGATTTCTTCACAAAACTTTAATGCGAAGATAAATGTTTTAGAACCACCGAGCCGAGATATTCGGAAACAAAAGACTCAGAACGCCCTCCACGCCGGCAACTGAGAAGATGGTTATTACTTTTTTTTCTACTCAGCAAAATGTACCGGAACTGGATCCCATGCAAAAAGTATTTTTTTCAGCAGACTGGTATACATCTCACAGGCTAGGTTAATTAGTTAAGGTTAATTGGCAGTTAGCACATTAGTGCTGAGAAATCCTTTTTTTAACAAAAGACCATTTCCTTAACATTTCTGATTGGGAAAAAATGCTAATTGGAAAAAGAAATGAAAATTTACATTTAGAGATGCTTAGAAAGGCTCAAAACAGCCATTTTTTTTATGCAGTGCACTGGAGGGCAGAGATATTTTCTGTATGTTAAAGTGAATTCACAATATGAATGAACCTTAAGAAGAAGAACCATGGAGATGAGCAGATATGGAAGATAAACTCCAGAGTGGCATGTCCTGTTTGGTAGAAGCACCATCGAACAGAAGTTACATTACATTACATTACATTATTGGCATTTGGCAGACGCTCTTATCCAGAGCGACGTACAACAAAGTGCATACCCATAACCAGGGATAAGTTCGCTGAAAGACCCTAGAGGTAAGTACAATTTCAACTGCTACCTGTACAACAAAGATAAGGACAAGGGCCATTTTTTTTTTTTTTTTTTTTTTTTTTTTTTTTTTTTTTGAACAAACAAACAAACAGAGCAAAAGTCACCAAAGTTAACTATCCAAACACTGCTTACCTAGCCAACTAAAATACTGATACCGGTCTCTCATAATGTCCTGTCACCTCTGTCCCATCTCCACCCCGAGAGGACAGCACCGCTAAACCCTTGTGTTGTCTTCAGGGTCAAAAATGACCCGCCACTATGTTTAATAGAAGCAAAAACCCGAAATGATCATTTTTCAACTTGACATTTGATGAGTGACAGGTTGTTTCTTCATGCAAAATAGAATTCAGTTCATTAAAATTCAACGCTGCTTTATTTTAGGGGTTTAGTGAAGGTGGGTGACCCTTAGGACAAGGGGCATATACAGAATGTTATCCATTATCCATTATCCATGCCTTTTGGACCAACTCTAAAAATAACCTATGCCTGTTGCTTCCTATGCATACAGTATACGCTACAGGGGCAGCAGTCAGATACACTGCGCAGTTATGTATTTTATCTATGACAACAAAACACTTGAGCAAGCACAATTCATTTTCATATGAATTTCAATCGCTGCTGATGTCCACATTACTGTGTAATAGGCGAAAATACAAACGCAAATGAAATATGCCCAGTGCTAAGTGACAAGCAAAGTGATTGAACCAAGGGCAGTTAGTTAATGTGTGCCAACCTCCCTCACCCCCACCCCACCAGACATTTCAATCAGACGCTGGCCCTGGCCATGCCTCACCTAAGAAAAAAAGCTGTGACACAGTATTAATTAAAAGTAGAATTTATGTTTAATTTCGCAGTTATTAACACGGGTGGGATTAATGTTTCCTTGCGCAAGAGGATTGTGTTGTGTGAACTGATTGAGCTCCAAGAGTAGATTAATTTAACCTTAAACAATATTAATAATAAATACAAGGTGCAATCTTCGGTAAACAGCCCATCAAAACGGCAACTGAGATTTAAATTAAGATCAGAACATTTCTTCTTATCTTTGCAAACAATTATTTTCAGAGACCACCCTATTTTATTCGGAGATTTCTTAGAACTTATTAACCTTGCGGAAATCTCTGAACATGATTCTTGCTGGAAACGGTTTTAAAATGAAAGAAGTGTTCTCGGAGCAGTATGACAGGCGCTAAGCCTGCTCGTTAAGTCTTACCATCTTCCCTCAACAATCCCCAGCACGGCATACCCCCTTAATGGCCGGGATGCCTCTAGACAGTGCTTAACATTTAATAGTGTAGCAACTTTTTGCTTGAGCAACCTTTCCCATTTACCTGACTTCTGAGTCCATCTAATTTCTCTTTGGAGACAGAAATCCTGTAAATCCATTGTGTCCCGCGGCAACATATTTACTGAGATTTAGGTTTCCAATACCTGTGAGAGATTAATGTTGCCTTCTGATTTATGAATCTTTGTTCCAGGCCGATGGCTAAAGGTATTAGGGCATGGCTACACTATATGAATGTTGAAATGTGTACAAATAATACCCTGCAATTTATACGTGCTCGTGCCTCTGTGGCATCTGTCTGGAAAAATCTCCACACTATGTTATCCGATGAGACGGGGAGATGGTTTTAGAGGGAGAGGGGCATGCACACACACGGCCAAACTTGTGATGTTGTTTATTTGAAAAGCTACCAGGAGCAAGAGAGCTGTGTATCTGTGACAAAAGGCAATATGTAAGAGCGTACCACACGCAGGCCTGGCAGGCCTTATCTGGATGGTGACAATCGAAAGGAACTCTTCATTTAACGCACTCGGTCCCCGGTGAAGTTAGTACATTTGACATGCATAAACGGCTGTGGGAACACCACGCCAAAGTACCGTTTATCTTGCTTCATTTCCTTGGCGGACACATTTGAACAGTGAGACCGGCTCTTTGCATAGATGAGGTGTGTTCGACCATGTCTCTTTGAGGTAAGGACAGTGAAATGTAATAAAAATGACAACGTGCTGTAACTCCTGCGGCTTTGGGTCTCGAAATACTAAACCAGATGAGCATTTGCAGGACTCCGAGATCTCATTGTCAAGACACTTTAATGTTCATGTTATACGTTGTTGTTGTTGTTGTTGTTGTTGTTGTTGTTGTTGTAGTTCTTGTGAGTCGGAGCAGCAGTGGTACTACTACTACTAGTAGAAGAAGTAATATTATTTGCAGCAGAACACATACATATAGTGGTTTACATTTGTGTGGTTTATGGAAGCATATTCCGTGATACCATACCATCATCAATGTCTTGAATTCCCTACTCTTCCAGAAACAGGCACTGCGGTAATCGCCCTCATCTTCAATATATTTAATTCCATAATTTCCAGATACAGACACTGGTGATATCATACCAAATGCTCATACATTTAATTCCATACTTTTCCTGACATAACCATGATCCCTAATCCATTAATGCCCTTACTTTCCTGATACAGTGGTGATATCACCACCATCACTAATGTATTTAAATCCTGGCTTTTCCTGATACCAGCACTGGGTACCACATTACATTACATAGAGTAATTGGAGAAAACCAATATAAACACTGGGGCTGTTAAATCATCATTAAACTGAAACAAACGACGTTTTACTGTTTCAAAAATACACTTATGTATGGCCTGGGTTTGATTAACAACACCGAATGCACCAAAAGAGACAAAAATCCAACATTAACATTTCATTTTGAGTCAAATTTAGGGACTCATTTAATTCAAGCTTTAGGCCTTAGTATGCAACACCAACAGCACAGGCCTTTATGGCATGCTAATGCAGATCCTATTCTCATCACTCAACTCTCACCACTGTCATATTCCTCTAAAATGTAAATAATAATAATAAATAAAAAATGAAAAAATACATAATGCAAAAGAAATTATGGAAGTAATAAAATTCACTTTTTTCTCTTTTTTTTCCATCCGATTTAACAGGGCCCCATGTGGGGAAGAGTGGAGTGCTGTTCCAGAATCCTCCGCCATCTCCAGACTATGAATGATGGATGAGGAAATTGCTTCCGTTTTCATGCTAGAAAAGCTAAGGATTGTGTTGTTCAGCACTTAGACCTCAACTCCCAGAGTAGCAGCCCTGCGGTTATTACTACCCCCGTGGAGAATGCCCCCTGTACCAGGCCACAGTACCTCACGCCACCTCTGGAGCGGTGCTGTGGAGGGGAGAGGAGTGAAGCTTTCCCTTCATGCAATAGTGCAAAATCTCCTCAGCTTGCAAAGCGAATTGATACACTTCTCAAAGATGCATCATTTTATAATTTTTTACAAAGAATATAGCATTTTAAAGATGTGCTGTAAGCTAAGAAGAATCAATGACGGGTACTTTGAGTCCAGTACAGTTTTCTGCACAGTAATGCCATAGAACTGCACTCCATGCTGTTGAATACTATCTAATTGTTTATCCTATTAGGAAAAACACTAGCCAAAATAGTGACTTCCATACTAACAAGAAAACATATTGCTTACCATTTTATGTCAATTTTATGTTGACTGAATTTAGATTCAAATCCAACATCCATAAAACAAGGTTAGTACAATTTGATGTGGCATATCTGGCCTTACATTCTCACTTCAGGAGGATCATGGCCTACCAGTACAGGCTGGGGGGTTGTAGTATGGCAGTGGGTCTAGGCCCGTAATCATTTAATGTATTATTTTATGCTCAACTGGGTTTTCTTTGAGGTTGTGGTTATTGTTGAAGTGTCTGTAGCAGGCATTCTGTCAACATTTTCATGAGAATATGCTTCAAAAATATTCTCCTCACTTTGTGATGTAAATTTTCACCAGAATTCAATGGGCAGTTAGGGCATCGTTCTTAGGAACAATTCCCAATCCCAAGAACAGACGGCTCTTTTACTGTTTACAGTTTTATCTTGTTTATCTAATTTTATTTGAACTCAACACATGTTTATTAACATAAATATACAGTGTATATATATACATATTACACACTGTGTCAGTAATATTTCAATAGCCTGAAGCTTGATGCATTTTATATAAACACTACAGATATTTTAAAAGTCTAGCAAAATGGTCTGGTGCTTTGCAGTTTTCGCATGAAACAGACTGGATTCAATCCACAATTATTCTTCATTCTGAATTAAAAGCAAGTGTTTATTTATTTTGTTCTTCGCAAATTTGGCAGGTCCAGTAACAATTGACAAATAATGTGTTCACTTTTAGAAAAGAACAATCTAATTAACTATGTTGTGAAATAAGCAAGGAGGCAAACAAACAAGTAAATAAACAAAATAAAATACATAATTATGGTTGAATCCCCATGGTGTGTTAGCCATGGTCACGGATACCTGTGCAATCATTCGGAGCTGTGCTGTTGCTGGACCCTCAGTGAACCCACAGTGCTCTTACCACTGTGCACTTTGCCTTCACATATTCTGTCGCATCAGTGTGAATTGAATCTGGTTGTTACAGTTTTCTGAAAGAGAAATTTGGGAGATGGGTAAATAAAAGAAAACGTTATATTAACTTACTATATATAACTTTTTGTTCACTGTAAAAAGGGGAGCTCAAGATATAACTTTTTATTCTTAAGTTTATATGCAGTCCTATAATGTTTTTGATGTTGTGCCGGCTGCAAAGTGGATTCTGTTGCATCTAGTGTGCCTAATGTTTCTAGAAATGGTGTGATTGACACATGAAAGCGTTTACTTTCATTCAATCCCTGTCATGCATTGTTTCATTCTTTTTATTGCAGATGAGGTATGAACTCCCCATTGGAACTTAATTTCCCCCTGAATTTGTGAACGGCTAATATATGTCTGTCTGCTTACTAATCTGAACAATAGAATCATCCGCTTTGATGGAAAAGTGCATGTGCGTATTTCTGGGGAAAGCATCTGATCTATCAACATGAACACGCCCAGGAATGACGATTCCAGGCCTGGCCTCGCACAAATGCATTGTCTGGAAGGAGTAAAAGAAAACACCCATCGCACATCATTCGGTGTTCTGCAACTCTCAGCAAAAGCAGCAGTGCAGGATAGCCAATGTCAAAACCATAACAGTTAATGACGTCCACTTCCCAGCGCAGATACCTCTCAGCGCAAGCAGGGAGGCTGCAAACGTAAAAAGGGTAGAGTCTTAACACTGTCACGAATCCGTAGGCATATGCGCAAGGTAAATATTTCAAAGCCTGACGTTCGTAATGTGCTTCATTCTGCTGATGAGGAATTAAGTCACTTAAGCTGATGTGAGACTGGCCCCAGTAGTCATGAGAGGGAACATTAAAAGTAAAGATATGCATAACCTCTGTAACAGGACAGGGTAATCACTTTCTCAGTCTCTATCTCTAGGGAAGATACAGTTTGTGAGATTAGTTTCCTGCAATCAGACTGAGCTAGCAGGTTTTATCGTTGAGCTGGCTTTAACCACTGCCTCAAACTGCAGGCCTATTTACTGTACATGAGATAGTGATAAGCCAGATATATGTAACTGTCTGTTGGTTTGCAACGCTCATCCCTGGAAGTTGTGTGCACTTATTTTAAATAACCTGGACAGGCTCAATATGGTATAAGGTTATGAGCCTGAAAGGCTAGTGATAGCCTAATACAAGATAATGAAGTAATACTCTATTTCAGCTCATCCCATGCAAGAGGGCCCAGAACATTCCATTCTTCCCCTATAGGGTATATGGTATATTCCTTCTATCTGTATTATCCATTAATTTATTTACTCATTTTTGCACACACCTAAAAGGAAAAACTACTTATCCCAGTGTCCAACACAGAGATAATGCTATTGAAAACAGCAGTGATGAATTGCTCGACACCTCAAAACATTTCCCACCGGTACAGTAAGAATGCAATTCTTCACTGCGTGCATCAGCAGTTCCTAAACACAACAGAGAGACTAGTTGTGAATGGGATTTAAACAAATAGTGTGCAATGGAAAAAAAATGTCGGTACCATGTTATTGCTCTATAAAGTACAGTGTTCTGTTTTAATCTAGCACCAACACAGAATCCCTGTGGGAACAGAGAATCCATTGTTTGAGAAAACCTGCCCTATCAGAATGGGTTCACCATTGCACTGTGCAGTGCAGTTTTCAGTGCTACCATGTCAATACAGGGAATCCGGAATGCACATTCCTTTATGATATACCCTTTTCAAATTGAATACACTGTAATACAATAAAAATATGTGCATTTTAGTGCAAAAAACTATTAAAACACTTTTCACATATAAAGGAAATACATAAATAAACTAGATTAGTTGAAAGGGGGGAAATGTGTATATTTGGCAGGATGTTTGCACTGTAACAATTGCATGTTAAGTGTTTCACTATGCTGTTAAAATATATCTTATTTAAATATATTTGTAGCATATTCCATTTATGTTTGGGTATAGTCCTGCAATCATGATCCCAGCTGCAGGCAAGTTTGCTGTGTCAGATTTGAGATCTGATGTTTCAGATGTTTCCTACATGCAAACATAAAGAAATGTCTGATAAACAGTGTCAGTTTGATAGACAATGTCCAAACAGTGGAAAAGGGCCAAGAAAAAAGACATGTGAATGAGCCCAGACCTCCTGGATTCCATTTTTCTACATTACATTAAGGCTACAGTTGGCAAGCTTCTCAATGGTTGTCTGGAAAACATTTTGAAAATCATAACACTCATTGGCCCTGTTCACAGGGAAAGAGACACCAACCCCGCCCCAGGGCTTCTCCACACACCTTGTTGTGAATGCACATCATCATTTTGCGTTACAAGCTAGATTATAGACTGGCACGGCTGCAATAAAAATGCCAACAGAATAATTTTTGTTGTTGCAGAGCTTACCTGTAACAAAATAATACATTTCCCTTTCCGAAATTGGCAGTTTTATACTTAGCTAATCAAGTGATGGTTTTGCTACGTTTACTACCTAGTCGAAAGTTAGCTATATACCTGGTGGTTTGCGATAGCTAATATTAGCAAAATAGTTTTTGTCTATTTGTATATTTTTGTAAATTGTTGAACAAGGCTATCCCTATACCCCAGACTAGCACTTGCCCAATACACCTTGCCCCAATTCGATACTCTGCTGGACGTTTTCCAATAGGACCTTTCTGTGTTGTGGGAGCTGAAGCTCAGATTTTATTGTAATGTTTCCGCAAACTCTATCAATTTTAATTTTCTTCTTTTTCACGACACATGAGCAGGTTGTTACCACCTGGATCTGTTGGTAAAATCCTTTCTTAATGCATGTGTACTGGTAGGGGCGGCCTGTAGCGTAGTGGTTAAGGTATATGACTGAGACATGCAAGGTCAGTGGTTCAATCCCCGGTGTAGCCACAATAAGATCCGCAAAGCCGTTGGGCCCTTGAGCAAGGCCCTTAACCCTGCATTGCTCCAGGGGAGGATTGTCTCCTGCTTAGTCTAATCAACTGTATGTCGCTCTGGATAAGAGTGTCTGCCAAATGGCAATAATGTAATACTGTAATGTTATGCAAATGTAAAAGGTTGAATGGTTGATGACATTAACTGGCCTATCTCTTTGAACGGTTCACATTGTAAACTACTTTGTTTTGAAACCAGACAATTTGGGCTGAATCCTTGCTTTCAGAAAGCAGAATTACAGGACATAAACACAGTGTATGGTCATGAATTTCTCACAGTAGCTCTTTCGATGATTGCTACCAACTGAGCGTGACCTTTCCCTGATATTGTTCTTAAAAAGAGTTACCTACTGCAGTTTTAATCTAGCAGATGCTGTTATATAGAGTGACTTTCAATGAAGAAGAAACATTCACCTAAGTGCATTCACCTTATTAATATGAATAATAGTGCCAGACCTGGTAAATGCCAGTAAGTATTCATGCAACATCACTAAGTCCACTATGCTCAGCAAGCAAGTCTATAACATCTCCTCTCTCAGGAGAAAAAGCCAAAAAATAATTCTATGCTATAACCTGGATTACTAAGAACGGTAGGAGTCTTGTGTGGGAGGTTTAATGTTAGTAAGAAAGGTAAGGTTGTGAATACATATGCAATTTACACCTTAAGTCAGGAGTGTCAACCTGGAGCCCTGGAGGGCCTGCAGGTATCTGTAATTAACAGCCAATTAATGCCTTGAGAACCAGCTGAGCAAATTATTAATGCAATAAACTTGTGAGATGATATTGGTGACTTCAGACACAACAGTTAATAATGTTAGCTTCCTTGTATTTTCCCAAGTGCACATTTAGTTGAATACTTTTTAATTACTGGATAGTTAGAAAGAGGTCTTAGTAACAAATTCAATTAAAAGTCAACTAAACAATACCAGCAACACTTTCAGTCAAGATTCTCCAAATATAGCCAAAGGCCAAATAAAATTAGAAAACAAACTAAGAGGTGGGTGCGTAGATTATGCAAAATCCATAGCTCTTGTACTAATTTACAATCTGCTTTTCATCTGAAACAATTCTTCTGTTTATTCATACTATCCGAATACACCATCACGGACACATTAACCAGATAAGTATTAACATGCCCCTGGAAGGCATGGTCTTGACCGCTTTTCTTCAGCAAACTGGCACTACCCTTTGTAAAATGAATAAATGGTGCATTCATCTTTTACGGCCATTACTGTTTGCGTCTGTGTTCGTAGCGGCTGTGAAGCGAACATGCTGGTGCTCGTGAGTGCTGTAATTTAGTTTAATATTCACAGATGCGACCAATCGATCTCGCCCGCACTCTGAATGCAGATTCTTCCGCTCCAAAAGTTCCCTCGTTCACATTTGTCCAGACATACGTGGTTGGCAGGCTTTCCCCGCCCGTTCCTCGTTTTTCCTTCCGCTGTGGCTCTTGTTCCTGCTACTCTTCGGTTTTGGCAGCTACAAAGCCTATAAATTCATCCAGCAGGGACGTAAAGTACACACGCCCAAATCTGAGTGCCGGTTTTCCCACTGCCAGTTTGATTGTTAATACATTATGTGTCTTCATGATCTGTAACAGTTATGTTCAGAATGGCAAAGTGGTTGCTCATAATTTTGTGTCTTGTAGTCCAAACTTGCAGAGTATACAACAACAAATGTTTTTTTCTTTTTTTTGCTGTTAAACTTGAAGAAACTTGAAACAATGTTTTGTGTAACACAATTTTTTGTAGTAAATGGTAAATGGCTGGCATTTATATAGCACCTTTATCCAAAGTGCTGTACAATGGATGCTTCTCATACACCCATTCATACTCAGACTCACACCAACGGCGATTGGCTGCCATGCAAGGCACCAACCAGCTCATGTACTCCCTTGCCACATATTTCATATACATACCTGGACCACTTCTTATGGTGAATATATACTGTAAGTGTGCATTATTCACACAGCTACCGATAGTGTATTGACATCCCATGATCTGTTGAGACTACGGAGAGACACTGAGTTCTCTTTGCACACCATTACCCAACAAATGAGAAATAAAGGTTTAATTGTATAAATAAAATCTCTGTTATGGCTGTGCCTGTGCTAAGAGCTAGTAGAGCAGGTTAATTCTCTGCCAATATTCGCATCCCACAAAGTAAAACAAACACGGAAAGTGCAAATGTGTACAATACAATTCCAGACAGTTTTTCTTCAACAAACTGCAACCCTTGCTGAAATTAGTTAGCAATTAAATCAAATTCGCAACACGTACCTTCTTACAGTAGTTATACATTTTGTTTGTATTTATCCTGGGTATTTTTTGTTTTATTTTACACAGCTCAAAGATCTAGGGATAGCTCTTATGAAAGGTGCAAATGATTTAACTTTGCCTGCCTGGAATACGTTTCACACTTGGTCGTCCCAGATGTGACTACTGCATTACACACAATGGATCATCAAATATTAACCTGTCTGCAGTAAATCCCTGTTATCTAGAAGTACACGGATCTGTTCACATCTTCAGAGATGCATGTGTCTTACAAGACTTTGCCCTTGTATTCCATCACTTGCACTCCAACAGACACAGGCAGGGATACGGCTCGGGTGTAAAATACTGCATGTGGCTCTGGTGATGAAACTCAAATGCATACATCAGTGATACAGGAATATGATCGGTTGCTATGAAAGAAAGTGGTGTCTATTACTTATGAAGAACAGATGAGTGACAACACACTTCCTTCAGTCAGATAAAACAGAGAAAAGTGATTCATTTGTTATTATGTTAGCATCTTGAAAGGATGCAACAACAACAACAAAAAAACTGGTTCAAGAATGATGTGTCTTATCAAAATTATGACACAAAGTTTTTACAAGCTTTACTAGGTGATAGGCATACTGTATGGTGTATATTTCCCCCCCAAAAACGGGCAAACAAACACAATTCAGCACCATAGTCCAAGGATGCAGCACTTGTCAGAGGAGAACAAGAACCTTCTGGAAGTAAGGCCTTGGCAAACTGCTCCGCAAGTAGCCCATCTAATGTACTGTGATTCCTGACCATGAGGCAAGCTATACAGCACCCTGTGGACAGCTGTGCAATGCACTATAAAATGAATTCCATTGTAATGCCCAATAAGAGCTTGATGCTACTTCTGAAAGCCCTGTATGTGGGTTCATAGGCTGTTTTTATATTGCACACACAGCACAGTTTACATTTATCTTTACTGGCGATGAGGGCACAAACCTGAGCTATAAAATGCATATTAGTTAGTAAATACAGTAGTTATGGGACATACCATAGAAGGAAAAATAAGGACAACAGATTGCACACCAACGGATTTGCACACCGCAGGTTTTAGAGTGGCGGGGCAGAGAGGATGGGGTTGCAGTGGGGGGCTTGGTGAGACACCCTGGAGTGAGTAAATTCCATAACTTATGCAGATGACCAGAGATACACGGTAAACTATGCAATCTGCTCTGGATATGGGTGAAAGCAATGATAATTCAAGGCCTTAATGCATCAAATGAAGTAAAACAATGGGAAAGTGCTAATTGCCCCCTTGTAGTTATTAGGCTACTTTAAATGAAATTATCCACATCACACATGCGCTACATAGCAACTAGTGGATTAATGCTTGTAATTATTCCAAACACTACTCAAACAACTAACCATTTAAGATTTTTTTTTGCATTATCATGCACTATTAGAGATAATATTGTTACACTGCATCCCACACTGGGGCAGCTACAAAAACAAAGGTTCATTATATTATGCAAATATGTATAGTTTTTTGGTTGCGAAACTGCTGCAAATTATGCGGTTATTCTATAAAGTGTCTGAAATAAAAATGTCAAATAAAGGAGTCTCGCTAAACAATGAAGACCCACAGGATCGGCACAATGCTGCTGTTTCCAAATCTAACTCCTCTGGGGCCACAGTACCAAGTGCAGAAGCAGCTCTGCTTATTGTCTACTCCGGTTTATCCTGCACCTATACATGTGTCACAAGTGCTGTACACCACTGTACATCTCTCTCTCTCTCTCTCCCTCTCTCTCTCTCTCTCTTTCACTTTCACTCTGTCTCTCTCTTCCACTTTCTCTCTCTCTCTCTCTCTCTCTCCCACTTTCACTCTGTCTCTCTCTTCCACTTTCTCTCTCTCTCTCTCTCTCTCTCCCACTTTCACTCTGTCTCTCTCTTCCACTTTCACTCTGTCTCTCTCTCTTTTTTAATAGATCATCAGAAGTAACAATTACATGTGTTACAAAGATTTGCTGAATTGACTTACTGTATTGTTCTAAATTGACTGCGGGTTCTCTGCCCACCTGTTTTCAATAAAACTAGTGCACATTTCCTTGACGGAAAATAAATGAATGAAAAATCGGTTATTTTCTGCTTCAAGCTTATTGTCACACAATTATGAGTTGGCTTGTTAGAATTATGGCACTCTTTCATGTAAAAAAAATGTAAATAATGTCAAAAAAACAAAACAAAGAAGCAACCTTTTGAAGGGAAATGTGTGTGTGTGTGTGTGTGTGTGTGCATGCTGTATATTTCAAATTTTATAACTTTTTTTCAAAAAATTTGAAATTCCCAGTTGTATCTGTACAGTAGCTGGAACCCCCTCTACAAACCCTCTCTGTTCATAAAACATGTGATATCAGGCCCTGTTTCTTTCACTCTGCAATCCCACTCGCAGAGCTGAAGGAGTGCGGTGTGTGGAGTTTTCTACTGTGTGTGTACAGTCTTTCAAAGAACCTATTACCATCAAGTGAATCACTGTGGTTTTCATAGGTAAATGTAAATGAGATTCTGTTCTTTACACAACATTATGGCATAAATATGTCCATAAATAGACCTCACATTCACTGCTTGTCATCTGTTTACATTGTGAATTACCCAATTTGGCCAGTCTCTCCCCCAGTCTTTTTTCTGGGAATACAAACTCGATTGTGGAGAGATTCTCTATTTGAATAATTTCAGTCAGTGACTGTGAGGACTCAATGCTATATTTGGATACTGCACGTGATTACAATTTAGAAAAAGACATTCAATTGGCATTCTAAGAATTGCAGACATTTCCTGGGTCAAACTGATCCAGATTCTCCGCATTTCAAAAGAAGAAGGGCACTCAAGAGTAGAGGTGCTCTGTGAAAATGCTCTGCGGATGGCTCATCCCTCATCCTGGTCTCCCACCAAGAGTAAGGTGGGTGGAGGCTCCATATGTCAATACTGCTTCATGCTCACAGACTGCAAGCAGTGCTCCCATTGGTGTGAGCTGCTAACGGAAGTACAATGTGGTCTGTATGTCATAAAATAGCTACTGGCTCTCATATAGGGTGATAAATAGTCACTGGCTCTCAGACAGGGTGTAACATAGTCACTGGTTCTCATATAGGGTGTAAACTAGTCACTGTCTCTCCAGTAGGATATGAAATAGTCGGTAGCTCTTCCATAGGGTGTAAAACCTGTTTTCAGGTGAATGCATCAAGTCCTGGTGACAAAGTGAGAACATGACTGGTGAAATGTCAATTCCAAATCTCTTTTGCTCTTGGGATTTGTTTATTTGCTTATTTGGCAGCCCCCCTTATCCTGTGTAACATAGTCTGTTGCATACTGTATGGTCTTATGTACACACAGTACATAACATGTTGTCAGACTTGACAATGCATGTCAAAACTATCAACTTTGCCTTCATTGCCTTGAAGATCTGGGAGAAATAGTGTATACATGTATGTATATTGCATTTATATTGGCTTAGCTTTTGCATTGTCCCTCTAAATCTGTATATTCTGGTCTGACAGAGCGACAATTTCCTGTGCATTCCCCATGCAAACCTCTCTGAACAAATAAATGCTTTAAAACAAAAAACTACCAAACAGACTGCATATTTACTCTGCAGAATTTCTTAAATGCGCCACATTTCATTGCTACATATACACACCATGTTTGAGAAAAGCAAAAGCTGTTGAGTGTTTTTGTGTCTCGTGTGATATAATCTACGAGAGGACACCATTGGCGTGTTGGCTACAGCTAATTAACGAACTCAACCAGGGTAATTGCTGGAAACAAAAACAAATACACACTGGCTCTCTCGGAATGGATTTGCCCACCCCATATCGTTATATTTATTGTTTGTGTTGGACTACTAAAAGCAGCTTGCATTATTTTTGAACCAGGCAGAAGATACAGCAGGTGGACTGATACAACGGAAAAATAAAAGCAAAGAAAAATCCCATGGCAGATAAGCAGCAGATATATGTTCTGCACATGCTCCTTTGAACATATGTAAATGCGAACCAATGGATTTCCAGATCTGCTTCCCCTCTGTGTGCAGACATTTACCGGTAACAATCGCTCTAAAATCTCTAAACATGCTCTTACTGTCTTCCTCATATTGACTTTTATGTCTCCAGTCGACTGAAACCAAATGGATCTATTTTCATGGATAAAGATTTCTGGGGTTTAATATGGTCTCACGCCAAGCCAAATGATCTGTTCCAAAGAGCAGGTATCTCCAGAAGAGGCAAAGATATTTGCCCTCTCTCTCTCTCTCTCTCTCTCTCTCACTTTCTCTCTCTCTCTCTCTCTCTCTCTCTCTCTCTCTCTCTCTCTCTCTCTCTCTCTCTCTCTCTCTCTCTCTCTCAGGAGTTCACACAAATGAAAGGACTTTCTTTAGATGGATCATTGGCCCTTCCAGTGAAGGCTTGCACCCTGCTCGCCGTGCACTGCTCCTGAGGGGCTTGAGGGGCACTGAAGCCCTTTCATCTACAGGGTAGTCAGTGTGAGCATGAGCAGCATGTCAGAGGCCAGCCATTTTCTTTCTTCTTAATTGCATCATTTGTCCTGGCATTACTTATAAAGCAGTTCAATACAGCACTGGATCATGGGAGAGGGTGATATTGTGAGAGGTATACAGTAGGTGTGTGTGTGTGTGTGTGTGTGTGTGTGTTTGTGGTGCTCGCTTCTTATCGCTATCAGGAACACAAGGAACTTCACGGGGAATCGCATTTGGTTTGGTGAGGTGGCAAGTTTGAGAAAAGTACACTTTCAGTTTGGTAAGAATGGATAGGATTAATGGACTAAAATACCAGTGGTGGATAAAAGACTGAGTCCTTAAATGGGTGAAATGGTAGCATTCCTTTGTGATTAAGTCTGGGCGTTTGTCACAGAAAATATTGGCCAAAGTCACAGAGACGTCACAGCAAAGTTGTTTCAAACCATGGAAAACTGAAAAAGCAGGCAAAATCACGGAGTGTTTAAAAAAAAGTAAAAATTATAATAATGTACAGCTGTAACTGTAACAACTGTGCTTGAAGTAAAAAAAAAAAAATCTGCAGGCAGTTGTCACTAGGAACAAATGCAAGTAAAATGCATTGATAGGCTCATTTCATCCCTTTCGTCCATCACGGAAATAGTTTTACGTTTAATTTCACAGAATGTTGTTAGAAAAAGAGCATGTCGAAATTGCATTACCGCATGCATAAATTGCTGTGTAAAACACTTGGGTCTGTTGCTGTGTGTCTGTTTTTATCATTTTATTTTTAAGTTTGTTTTGGAACAACATGTACATCGCAAGGTTTGAGTCTTTGCTGAGCGCCTGTCACTGACAACAAAACCGGAATGAGAGAAGGAGCACTCAACATCAACACCGTTGACTGAGGCCGTCAAACTTCTGACGGTGACAACTGACACGGAAGGGAACCTCAATCCCAGCATGCTCCATAATCTGAGCACATTGTCACACGTTCTTTCTCCCAGCATTTGGCAAAAACACTTAGGCTTATACAAATCATACTCTAGGATACGTTAAGTTTGATGGTTAACATCCAAAAAAACATCACAGAAAAACAGGGCAAGCCACAGATCTGGAAAAAAATGACAAAAATCATGACACCCACATCCACAAACTTCCGTGATAAACACCCAGCCATAATTATGATGATAAATGGCTGGATGGATGGAAGAATCCATGGATGACTGGCCAGATGAGCAGCCTGTAGATGAATGAATTATGAACTAGCTAAACAGATGACCCCACAAATGGCTGGAATGAACCAGACAGTGCTTTCTCTCCTTCTCTTCCGCAGTTATGAGTAGGGTGCAGGGTGCAGGGTGTGTGTGTGTGTGTGTGTGTGTGTGAGGAGGGGTGTTGGGTCAGATGAATCGATAAGCAGGTGGAGAGCACTCACCGGAGTTGGGGTCAGAGTTTCCGTCGGCTTCGGTCCTCTTGTCGGGAGAGGCCTGTTCGTAGAACTCGTCCTGCGGCTGAACCAGAGGGAGAGGGTGTGAGAGGAGATTCCCACTGCACGCTGGCTCCTGATCGCCCAGCCCGCTGTCACTGCAGCTCTCCTGAGAGCCGTCAGGCAGGTGGAACGTAACGCGGCGCTGCGACTAGAACCAAGAGCGAGAGGACAGAACACAGCGCCGTCAGTCCTCCCCCGCGGAAGGGCAGAGACGACACCTACCCCCGCGGCCCCGTCACAACAGAGTGCTAGCTTCAGTGGGTTCGGTACGTTTGTGGAGAACGCACTCATTGAATGCTTAAGTCAAAGTTAAGGATAAGCTGTTGATAAATCTCAGTTTTATTTGTTTAATGCGAAGTGACATGGACCAGGAACAAAAAAAACAACAAAAAACAGACAAAACCAGTGACACAGAATAGGTGGAAACACTGACATTTAAATTGGGCCAGATGCAGATAGTAATTTTGACTCATATTATTAGACGGCTTTGCATGGCGCAAATCAGATAATAAGAACAGATATTCTAAATTGTCTACATTTATAAAAGTATATATTCTCGGAAGTATTATATTCTCTTAATTAATTGTATCTTGGGTGTAACATACCATAAATCAATCAGAATGTCATCTTTCATTCCCTTTAAAGTCAACTATGTTTATAACATTTGGTGAACTGCGAATACTGTATGATGGTGGATTTAGCAAGACATTGAACAGTAAGATGTACCTCTTCATGAAAAACCTGCTCTTATATTTTTAGTGTCTGATTTTTTAAAAGGGCTATTTTTCATATTTTTCAAAAAATGTGTGTTGAAATGGTGACATTTGAATGAATCCAATTTTTGAATCATATTGAAAAAAATAGTTTAAAAAAATAGCCCAATTTACTCATTCCCAACAAGAAGATGAAAAAAGACAGTGATTCCCACAGATGTATTGAATATCCTGAAGATTTTCGGATGTAGCATCCATGCTGTCAAATGTTTTTTGTTTCCTAAAAACGACTAAAAAACAAAGAATCTGAATTAGAAGAGTCTGATCCCTCACACACGAGTTATGTGCTAGCAGCTGCTGCCACTAAAATACAGGCAGACTGAAATTGAACCAGTTCCTATGGAAACTGTAGGCACTTGGCTAATGCTAGTGAGTGGCTAACTAATGTCATTCTGTCATTTATCTCAACAGTGTTTGTCAGTGGAGTCCAGTGTAACGTTTGCCTGACGTGTCCATAGGACTTGTTGTTTGAGTGTCTCTGACTTTGTGTCACCCTTCTTGCTGTTTGTCATTTTCACCTGGCTTACTGAAGAAAACTATTGGCTTAAGCCAACATCAGAACAGCTGCACAGAAAATGTTTATCATTGTCAATTCAACTGCAGGACCAGAATGTAGGCTAAATAAAGAAACTGATTAGATTTTTGTATCCTTGTTTGATTTGTATGATTGATGGTTGCACAGTATAGCTCCCAATTCAATCTATGAAATATAGGCTGAACTATGTTCTGTTTTATATCCCAAGTAATGATCCATATTATTTTCTTACGCAGCATGTGTCGAAACACCTTAAATCAACTCCACCAGCATTTTAAAAAGTGGTGCCTTATGTTCCACTTAACAAATAAAAGCTGAAAAACAAGTGTTATCTGCAACTTGAAGATATACAGCGGATCCATTAGTCCTCTAAGATTCAGATACAAATTAGTTTGTGGACGCACAAAAGAGACAGAAAGCAGCCATTTTATCTCCAAGCATCCACATGCAAGCTAAGGTATTGTGGGATAGCTACCTGGTCAGTAGTAAGTACCTGTTGATGAAGGCTATCAAAATTTAAGGACATTTATTGAAGTATTATTGTCATATTTGTCATATTTGAAGAATATTTATAATCAAACCCATTCAATATCGTAACAAGCAATGGGTTTGGGACACAAATAATAATTTCATACAATAGTTTCCTGGATTGAGGTTGCATTTTGCATTGAGAAAGGAACAAAATGAGTTCCAGTTCCAAAACTGTGTTTTACAAAAACACAGTAGTCAATCAGTTATATCTTGTAAAAAAAAAAACTGATACATACTGTATTAAATTTTGTTGCTCTGATACTGTACCATACTGTACTTTAACATGAGACAGAAAAAATGAAAAGATTATATTTGTACATATGTATGTTTGGTCACATTTACACTTTATTATTTCCCTTTTAGGAAATCGGGCATCATCCCTGAAATTGTGACGATATGAAAATTCTGCTTTTGTGAGAAAGGCAATCCTGAATTTGAGAACTGGAGTGTGTCAGGCATACTATAATTATTGGCAGTAAAGGTCACTCAATTTTAGGGAAATGCTATTCATCACTTAAAGCATTTCACACAACGCAAATGACATTCAATAAGACAGACACTAGCCATGCATTTACATTTACATTTTTGTCATTTGGCAGATGCTTTTAATCCAAAGCGACTTACAAGTGCAAAGGTTCTACCACAAGTCAAAGCATCACATCCAGAACTAGGAAAATAATATATGCATATCTACACATTTAAATTTCAATTTGAAGAAAAATGCAGCTGCAGATTTGTTTTTGTTGCCAATTGAAAAAAGTGGAAAACTGGAAACCACTACATGTGCATCCATTACAGCAGAGGTGTGTTTCAGCACAAGAGATACATTTCAAAGTCTTTCATTGGCTAAAGAGTTCATACACCTTGTTCTCTAGGCCTTAATTGGCTTCTGATTGAAAGGAAACAACAAATACCAGACACTGCGGCTCTCCAGGACTGGAGTTTGACACCCCTGCATTACAACCATTGGTAACTGTAATGCCAGATAAGGTACAGTTACCTCACACACAGTAAAGCACATTCAGAAAAATCTATCAGCAAAATCCAAATGACCTGGTTAGTTTTTTGCAGCTAAAGTACATTGACTGTTAAAGTTAACCAAACAAGCTTCTACAAATACTACCCCATGGTACAATGTGCCTCTAGCACAGACAGAGAGAACTGGAGAATAAACATCCTCACAACAGGAAGCAGCACCGTCCAACACAAAACCCATCGGCGAAATCCAGGTAACTTGGTTAATATTAGTCAAACAACATGAATTCCACTAGATATAAAATGAAGTACATAGAAGGGGGAAAAAAACACAAAGGACAGAAAGAATCCCTTAATACGGCCCAAAATGGTTTATATCAAACTCTGCTCAGTCCTTAGCCCTTAGGGGTGGATTCGCCAAAGAATACTGCTTCCTCTGTGACTGCAGAACAGCAGCAAACACCCCCAAAAAAATCATCTCGGGATTCGCACAGCACTCGCAGTGGCTCAGAGATAATTAGAGTAATTAAGAACCATTATCTCCTGATAGCAACACAGCGTGCCTTAGAGGTTGATATGTATGCCATTTTCTGCATGCATATGTATTTCTGGCATGTTCCTGCAAAAACGCAAGGGGGAGAACTGCCTAACCGTGGCTCATTAAAGTTTGTGACTAATTAACAAATCACTGTGCTATTAACCAATTAAAAGCAAGAAGTCAAAACTATGAAGAAAAAAAAATCTGTGATGCGTGCAGAGAATGTTCTTTGTACACTGAATTTATTATACTTTTTCTTTTTCTGCTGCTGTAGCCTATCCACCTAGAGGTTTGATGTGTCACCTTCCTGTCAGCTTTGACCAGTCTGGCCCTTCTCCTCTGACCTCATTAACAACGTGTTTTTTTCCCACAGAACTGCTGCTCACTGGATTTTTTTTTGTTTTTTTTCACCATTATTTAACTCTAGAGACAGTTGTGTGTGAAAATCCCAGGAGATCAGCAGTTTCTGAGATACTCACATTTCTTCCCCATTCATTAATTTGATCTTAAAAAACAGCTTAACCTCTTGACCATGTCTGCATGCTTTTATGCATTTAGTTGCTGCCACATGATTGGCTGATTAAATATATGCATTAACAAGCTGGCGTGCTCACTGAGTGTATATACACACACATAGTTTCTTGACATTTCCATTGACATTAGTGTCTTAATTTTATATGTGATTAATTCAACACTTGTCTCCTTAACATAAACTTTCAGGCTTAAACCCCTCCCACTGAATGTCAATCTTCATCGTACACATGGTTCCTTAATTTTAAATTCAATCTGCCATGTCTTTTCTTCCCCTGTTGGGAATTGCGACTGTGGGCTTTGTTAAGCTTTTTTTTCAAGGGCTGTCCTGATGAGCTAAGAGTAACTGATGACTTGTTTGACTTGCTTCCCAATGAAGGTGAGATCTGATTCAAGGAAGGCAGCCAAGTTTATGTCTTCCTCCGACTGCTGCAGCCACACAAGATAATCACGATCCTAAATTCCCATTATCTGTCTTTGCTCTCCTTTGAATGTATTCACCAACCTCTCACCTGAAATCTTTTATCGAGCTGTCAGTCAGTGAAGCCATTTCTCATGACATGATGTGCCCTTGCCTAAGATGGCTTATTTTTCAGCTTCAGCTCGCTGAATGGCAGAGGACCGAAGATAGACTGATTGCTATATCCTGAATTGAATAGGTGTTATTGGACATAAAAGCACATCCGGTGCCAGGCTATATATCCAATGTAGCAATCTGTGCCCATTATCTTCATTCTAAGTAGCTTTTAGAGCATCTATGTAATAACAAAAATGTACGAAGTACTAAGTGCCACGAAGGTACATTTGACTTTCTCGGTCAAGATGAGATAATTTCAAATGACTCATTTGTACCAGCATCAGAAATGTATATTGACATGGGTGGGGGGATTCGCTCTTAGGAAAGAAAAATGGCTCCTTAAAAAGGAATGGGAAAGATACATCACCTTAAATTACAGCAGATGCTCTTTCGCAGAATAGCATGCAGTATCAGAGAACATACCTAAGTACATTCACACGAACATATGAGCCGCAGTGACGTGGAACAACAGCCCTAGGGCAGAAACACAACCTTAGTTCCCAAATTCCAGATGATAAAAATGCAAGTGATACTCTCTTCATCTTAATTCAGGAGCTCCTTGCAAGCTAATTACCAAATGGGATGCTATACGAATGCAGCCACTGAAGGCGTGCAACCCTGTTCCACCAGTGCTTCCCATATGTGACCTCTGTCAACCTTGAAATAAGATACTGACAATGTTCCTCTAATCTCATTGACTAATGTCAGTGCATGCAAACTGGTAGCACGGTTTCTTAGTTAATAGATTTCAAAATTGAACCAAGTTACATGACTTCTTAACCGTTTAAGCTACCAATAAAACTAAACAGTGTATTCTATGTACAACACAGAGTACCTTGCTAACTTGGTTGGTTTTTGAATGTTTATTTTTTTATTTTTAATACTGCAGCTGGATATATTTACTCACAATTAGTATGTTGAAATTCAATTAAAAAGTATTTAAATGAGTCTTGAGATTTATAAAGAGGTCAGTTGTATCACTCGGTGACCTTTCTGGATTGGCATTAGCAGATCTAGCTACATTTAATAGTCCCAGCATGGATTAAAGCTAGACATACGTACTTCGAAACATGTTGAACGATTCCCCTTTAACCCTCAAGCAACCAACTTGGGTCATATCTGACCCCAGACATATACTTTTATTGATATCTTCACGGCAATGTACTGTATTTGATCCTTCCAAAATTAACTGACTTTGTCAAGCAACATGTCCTCAATAAATCAATTTTTTTTCCAGTTTTTCTGTCTTAATTTGGAGTGATGTGATGATTAGGTGAAGCACGGATGGTGCAGTGGGTAGCACTGCCGCCTCACAGCAAGGAGGTCCTGGGTTCGACTCCCCGTCGGCCGGGGCCTCTCTGTGCGGAGTTTGCATGTTCTCCCCGTGTTCGTGTGGGTTTCCTCCGGGTACTCCGGTTTCCTCCCACAGTCCAAAGACATGCATGTTAGGCTGATTGGAGAGTCTAAATTGCCTGTAGGTATGAGTGTGTGAGTGAATGGTGTGTGTGTCCTGTGATGGACTGGCGACCTGTCCAGGGTGTATTCCTGCCTTTCGCCCAATGTATGCTGGGATAGGCTCCAGCCCCCCTGCGAACCTGTTCAGGATAAGTGGGTTCAGATAATGGATGGATGGATGGATGGATGGATGGATATCCTTTGGGGAGATATATGACCCCAGTCAAAAGCTACATATTCCACCAATACAACTTGATAAAGGAATCTTTATAAGAATCCAGATTTCTGTGGGGACATATATATCAAATCAAGTGATACATACCCACATATTTCTTTGGCAGGTAAAATTATGTTCCACATTAAAATGATTATAAAATGAGAATGAAATGTATTGTACATGTTTAATGACATTTGAATGATCAGGGTTTTTTTTTTTTTTTTTATTGGTATGAAATTGCGGTCATATCTGACCCCATTAGTGTGTGCAAAATATGTTTGTCGCTTGAGGGTTAATACCGTCTTTTTCATTTCATGCCACACCTAATATCGCATGCTCATTTACATTACATTACATTACATTAATGGCATCTGACAGACGCTCTTATCCAGAGCGACGTGCAGTTGATTAGACTAAGCAGGAGACAATCCTCCCCTTGAGCAGTGCAGGGTTAAGGGCCTTGCTCAAAGGCCCCAACGGCTTTGCGGATCTTATTGCGGCTCCCCCGGGGATCGAACCACTGACCTTGCGGGTCCTAGTCATGTACCTTAACCACTACGCCACAGGCCCCCTATAATGTCGCTCATAATGTCGCACTTCCATTGCCTGACCTCACCGCACTGCACTGTATTTTTAAGCAGACATGAGCAGACTGTGACCCCAGAGTCCATAGTCGTGGAACACCAGGGACAGAGTGGGCGATGCCAGCAGCCATCCCACCCTGTCTGCTTCTCATGAAACTGTTGAAGCCAAGCAGTGCTGGGCTTATTTTGTTCTTGGACATGAACCTCCTGGGAAAACAAATGAACTGCTGGAGGAGGTGTTAGTACTCATTCCTCTGGACAAAACAAAAAATCCAATGCCTCAACACAACTGTACCAGACTCTGTTGAAGAAACAGCCTTCTTTCAGAACAGATGTTAAACCAAGGTCCTGGCCACCCATGGTTGTTACATAATCCATGGTATTTAAACAGAAGAGGAGAAGTGCGAATAATCCCCATGTCCGGCTCAAATTCCCACAAAAACGGTGCCTTTACATCTGGCCATCAAATCAGCCCCTGCACCTGATTATCAGCACAATGCCGTGCATTCTCTGCCCACTTTAAGTGCACTGGAGGAATGCTATCTCTCCAGCTGCAGTGCTCCTTGTTCAATGAGGCAAAATGTCTTTGTCTATGGGAGTAAAAAAATCAATAGTTATCCTGTAATTTAGCAAATACTCCATGTACAAGCTGGGAGTACAGTATTTTTATCTTGCTGTTCTAAGCTGTAAGGGTCATTGAGCTGACCTTGGAAGGAAGTAAAGAAAAATAATAATAGAAAGGGTTAATTTAACAATCAGCCCTTTCTCCTCTATGGAAAAGGAGAAAAAAAATCAGAAGCATGTACACACATGCACAGATAGAGAGAATCTAAAAAATGCTTAAATACAGTATATGCTTATCCTTTAATAAGCTTAACTGCATAGTTTGAATGTCTAGGTTTGTGTGGGTATGTGTGTGTGCGTGCAGGTGTGCGTGTGCACATGCAAATAATATGTATGCAGAATCATACCCGTGTTTCTAATCTTTCCAATTTCAATCCGACAAAATATAATGTCCAAAATACTCAGTCTATAGTTCCTCAGTTCCTCAAACCCCTAACTTTACCTGGAGGTCAGGTGAAGACACTCTAGTCAGTCAGTAGCACTAATTGTTCAGTTAATTACCTTGGAGGAAGGAAAACCAGGGCCATATTTGGATTCAAGGGCCAGCTAGACTTGATTATTCCTGGTCTATACAGTAGCAAGATCTCCACAAAACTCCTAATCACACGGGCTTCAGTTCTGCTTCTGCAAACCATCAGAAGAGCGCGTGATTGGGAAACATATCACATAATAACGGTTATCATTTAAATGAAACACAGTGCCAGAAGATTTATTTCAACCATGTTCAATTATAAGGATATCTGACAGGGCTTTCAAACCAGCCGATCTCTGTGCCCAGCAGTCACTCCGAAAAGTATTAGCATAAGTCCGGCTTAAGTCATCGCCACTGCCAATTTACACGATACCATGGCTTATCATGGTTGTCACCACTCATTACCAGCTTGTTGTCGCTTTGTAACCAAGCAGATATGCGCTATGCTCAGCCCATGTGAAAAGAGCATGCCCGTACCTCGCTTCGTTGCAGCGCCTGCTCTTCCATTAAATATGGGAACATGCGTCTCAGCATCTGTCGTGAAACGCGGCTGCTAGAACACGCAGGCAACACGCAGCGTGTTTTTTCTGCTCGAGCAGGGTTTTTCTACCTCTGCACTTTTGACGGTTATTTTTTCCCCCTTTTATGTAGGTTAGATAAACAAGATTAACATAAGTGTGATAGCTATGCAAAAACGTACAGTCTGACACAGGTAACAGAATCTGTGCTTATGGCTTTTGTCTGTGTTTACACATTTGGCACTGGAATTATTTACTTTTTATAGTCGTTTATTAGTTCTGTGCTGTATTTCCTAATAATCTGCATTTTGCCATGGATGATGATACATGGCAATGCATTCCTAAATACAATCATTGTTATTAATCCATTCCAATCTATTCATAGCCATGGATATATCACTAAAGCAATTCAGATTAAGTACCTTGCTAAAGAGTACAACAACAGCTGGGAATTGAAGCCCACTTCCATACCCATTATAGTACACTGCTGCCCACATTATTATTATGTGCTATTTCTGCCACTATTAGGAATAGAGTAGCCGATTTTACTATCATTGTTCAATGACCAACCATGCTGTCGGAAATAACTGTAAAAACACTCATGAACGTCTCAGTGGTAAGCACATGGTCAGGTATATTATCCCAGTGCACACTGTCATTAATGACTTAGTGATTAGCACAGCATACCTGCACTAGCTGTCATTAATGACTTAGTGATTAGCACAGCATACCTGCACACGCTATCATTAATGACTGAGTGATTAGCACAGCATACCTAGGGGGCGGCCTGTAGTATAGTGGTTAAGGTACATGACTGGGACCCGCAAGGTCAGTGGTTCGATCCCCGGTGTAAGATCCCCCACAATAAGATCAGCACAGCCATGGGCCCATGAGCAAGGCCCTTAACCCTGCATTGCTCCAGGGGAGGATTGTCTCCTGCTTAGTCTAATCAACTGTACGTCGCTCTGGATAAGAGCGTCTGCCAAATGCCATTAATGTAATGTAATGTAATACCTGCACACACTATCATTAATGACTGAGTGATTAGCACAGGGTTATCCTGACAATGACCACTGGCAGAGGCATGTAGCCAGTAAAAATGGAATACAGAACGGAAAGTTGCTTTTTAAACAGCAAGCCTTATTTCATTATATGTCAGTTAATCAAATTAAAAAAGGCTTAATGAGAGCTCAGCGAATATAAAAGAATAAAGGAGTAATTATCATGCAGGCAATAGCAATGATCCTTCTTTTTCAATGAGAAGAAAGAGCCCATAGCGTCTGCTTCAATATTATCAATATACATGTCCTGAACTGGCCACCATTTCCACCATTAGTCAGGCAGCAATTTGACTTGTTTTTGTACTCCAATAGAACCTCATCACACCAATCCCTGAGGAAAATCACATACTGTACAGCACAGCCCTGACAGGAAGGCAAATCTGTCAGTGCTATGCATAGTCATAGTTATATGACAGAAGTATGCATCTCTTACAGGCTCCTATTTGGCAAGAGACAAATAAGGAAGAATTGATCTAAAAGGTCAGTATAACACTCTACAAATCCATCCCAGTTGCTCTTTCAGCAATAAATGATTTTTAAATATAATCTCGGGATAGTCTGGCATTACAATCAATAAACATATTTGCTGATAGCATAGCATAGGATATTTCAATATTCCCCGTCAATTATGCAAAACATTTTTTATTTGTTTTACCAATGCCCCCACATGAATGAATAAATAATGATAGTTATGTAGATGCACCTAACCACATTGCGGGAACCTAACCCACACACTTAACACTCTGGGAAGAATCCATGGCCCCACCTACCCCTGTGAGGTTACAGCATGTAATCCAGACCACTCTGCAACCATATACTCTAGTAAAACAGGTCATCTGCTTTTAGGCACAATTGTTAGAATTAAGGTAAATTAACAGTTGTCAAAGTTAATATGCAAATGTTAGATTTAAGCAGCACTTTGATGAGTTTCGCAGCCACCAAAATTGACTTGTGTCCATGGAGGAAAAATGTATTTGTATAAATACAAATGCTTTTACTTTATTTTATTTTTTTATGTAAACACTGATTGAATCCAGGTCTGTCTGCAATCTATTCTTATTCCGGTTATATTACCACATAATTTCTGCATGATTTGTCCCTGGGATGTTTGTTTTTGTGTTACATCCCACACACTCAAGTTCAACTGATTGCAAATTAACCTTGAAATTTGACTACATTTCAACAATATTATCACCCCTTTATCCTGAGCTGAAAGAACGGTTGCCGTTGTTGTTTGATGCTTCCATTTTAGCTGCGGTTTTCAGCTGAATGCTGATGCGCTGGTATGGACCGAGCTGTGTCCATGCCCCTCTCCCTCCTGCCGCTCCACTCATATGCATTTAATGAACCTCGCTATGATGGCCTTGCAAGTCACTCTGGATACAAACATCAGCACAATAAATAAACCAGAAATAATAATGGATAATTTAAAAGAAAAAGTAACTTTTAGTTACTTCTAGCCACATATATTAGGGAGAGAGAGAGAGAGAGAGAGAGAGAGAGAGAGAGAGAGAGAGAGAGAGAGAGAGAGAGAGAGAGAGAGAGAGAGCTAGCAAGCATGTGCTTGTGAATATATATAAAGAATCAAATATTAGTCTCAAAAGCTATTAAACAAGTTTAACAGAAGCTATCTTCAGTGCTGATGGATAGGATGTATAAAGAAATGTAAGCTATGTAACGGCATCTAAGTGGCTAAAATGTAAATTAAAACGAGGAAACCAGTTCAATGCTGCTGGTTAGCAGCAATATTTCCATGCCAACTGGACTCTCATCTCAGCATGGCATTGGCCACTGGACTGTTTCCTAGGAGAAATGAAATTGCCTCTGCTTTGACACGGGATACCAACTGCTGCACTGCAAACCGCAGCAATTCGCCGTCGCAGCCCCGACAAATAATCTGTTTCCGCAGCGGCCAGAGAACCGTAGGGAGATGTAGTGGGCCCGCATCCCTCGCTTCCCCTCTCCCAGAAGCTTTGAGAACTCAAGCAGAAGAGGACAGGAACCAGCGTGCTTTAGACCCATCTGCGGTGCGACTCAACATTCGTCTACTGCTGTGACGGGACCAGTACGCCTCACCATCAAATATACAGCCACAGCCATTACCACACCATCGCTTATACACTCATATCCAGTGTAATGCAGTTGAGGGATCGGGGGCTGGCGCAACACGTGCAGTCCTTACATCCCCCACCCCGCAGTGCCGTGTGTGCCCTATTCGGAACGAATAAAAAACTAAACAATCCCCTCTAAAAATTGTTTCGTTGGAAAAGGGGTTCCGAAAGACACCGTAATGGTGTCAACTAAAATGAGATTTAGAGGGAGAAAAACAAGTGCCGAAATCAGCTCTCAAACCACAGGTGGTGCAAATCAAACAGGCTCAGCACATTAATCAATTAACAAGGAGGTGGCTCTACCCACCACCCTCAGACCACGGAAAGCAAATCCAGACTTGAGAAAACAACGGTTTCCCATTTGATAGCCACAGCCACCCATAACACAGTAGGGCGATCTGGGGCTGGTGTAAGCCATGCAGTGCAGTGCAGTGCAGTTGGAGCTTGACTGTCACTTCTCTGTGAGTCTGCCTCTGTCTCCAAAGAAAAAGGCCTGATTGTTGGTCTGATAATGGCCAAGGATACAGTGTAAACATTTCATATTCAGATGCCTTAGGGAAGGTCATCCTAGTAAAATAAGAAGGACTTATTTTGCCGAAGCTTTGTCAGTGTCACATCGAGTGCAGGCAAACAACCACTTCTAATCCTGTTCTGAAAACAGCAGAACGTGTGTCAATCAACACATGAACACAAACACACACCCACGCACACGCGCGCGCGCACACACACACACACACACACACACACACACACACACACACACACACACACACACACTAATAATTTAACCCATTGTCATGAACACAGTAATTATATAAAGTACACACACAGCAATTCTCAGAGCCAACAACTGTGCACCATCTATTGGTAAATTAGAAAATTGCAGTTGCCTCAATGTGTCTTGGGGACACTTTTGTTTGATTTTTCATCAGGCTCAACCATGATGTCACTTTCATGTAAAATGTTTTATTTCTATTATCAGCATCGAACTGCCTGTCTGTGTGGTGGCGCACACATACACGCATGCGCGCAACACATAAACGGTACTGCGTTACACTCCACTAATGCTAAATGCATTGTCCATCTTAACAGTTTCCCACAGTAAATGGATGACTATACAGAAATTATTAGGGGTCTGGACACTCACTACTGACACTGCAGTTGAAACAACCAATGTAGGATAACGGTGTCTTTTCTTTCTTTTTTCACCTGGAGTCCCGGACTGATGCTATGCTTCTTTAAGAAATAAAACAATAAATATATCTGACTGGCTAAGTTAAACAACGAAATGATAATTATCTTAGAAACCGCTGGAAATGAAACACTTTGCCATGAGATGGGTTGATATAGCACAGGTAAAAAAAAAAAAAACATGTTAGGAAGAAGAAACGTTGCAAATAAAAGATTAACTTTTACTATCTTGAGCTCCCTATGCTGTCTTTCTTTATTTTCCATCATAAAATGATAAACACGCTTCAGGGGAAAAACATCTGCATAATGCCCTACCGCCTGGATGCCAAATCAATCTCCACGGTGCCGTCCCCTCGCAGATCTCAAACGCACTTCAGTGGGCTAATGTGAACGGACACGAGCCGAGACTCAAGCCTGGAAAGCACTGGGAAATCCGTAAGGAGACGCCGCACACCTTGCGACTCCGCCAGCTCCACACCGCGGCTCTGCTCCTTTACAGCATAGCCTTTTGAAATGTCAGCGTCGTCCTTAATTTCTGAGCTGAGCCCGGGTTTAAATTGTAGGCCATCGTGGGAATACATACCCCAACGTTGCTGCAATTCATTTATTGACATTGCCATTGATGCTAATAATACACGAATTTGGAAAATAAAATATTGCTTGGAGACGGTGACTAACTCATGCATTACTAGAAAGCGAGTGTTTGGGCTTCTTAGGGCGCGGATCTGATGCGAGTTGACACTCTGCAATGCATTAAATCAGAGTACTGGGCTGAAGGATTTGACATGCCGACAAGTTATGAGGCCCGTTACAAATGCCAAGGTAGTTGCATCGACACACTAGTTGAGATCTAACGGGCGCAATTTGATCACTAGCATATCCTATGCGCTTGCGATGTTGGTGTTTACCAAACGCCTCGGTTTGAACTATTCTGTTTGAAGTGTATGTGGTGTGTGACTTCAGGAGCAAAATAAATCGTGCGTTTGGAGTTGGCAGCCTGTTTGCGTCATGGATGTTTGGATGGATTGAGAGCACTTCCATTAAGAAATATCAAATATTTAATTCATGGCAAAGAAATAAGGTTATGCAGGCTTCGAGTTGGGGACTACGAGATTTGTGTTTGGTTAGAGAAAGACAAAATGTCACGCAGTTTAATATTATGATAAAATAATAGAACAAGCACAGAAAAATGAAAACAAAAAAAAGTAAAATTCAGACTGTCCCATATGCACTTTAGACAATTCATTATTTTTTTATTTTTTTTTGTGGCTTTAATGATGTAAGTTGTCAAGAATGTACATTTCCATGTAGAATATAATAGGTAGATAATCATATTGGCCTCATGACAGGTATTTTTCATGTGCACTGATTACATGAATTGCTTCTTGAATTTTAGTTAAACAAGCATTTACTCTAACCATAAGAATGGCTCTTGCACAGTGGTAAATAAACTGAAGAGTCTTTGGAAATTTTCCAAAACCAAATATCCAAAGAGGCAAATATTTATCAGATTTGTTTTTCTATTTATCACGCTGAAATAATGCTCATTTGCTCATCAGTGCTCACGTTTGCTTTCGAGATAACAATGCAAATGTTAGCCATACGGTTATCCATTCCATACTCCTCTCAGCTTGCCAAACACCTTGCCAAATAGGGCTGAAACAACTCCTCCACTAGCACTTATGTTTATATTATTTTTTCTTATATGAGATGTCCAAAGATACTTGTAGATTGGCCCGGTGTTTATTGTCACGTTTCATTGAAGATGAGGGCGGGGAGTTGGCTTGCAGTCCCAGAGGGATGTGCAATTGCCTGCAGTCCCAAAGGGAATATGATTGGTCAGAAGGGACAGTTCATTTAGGAGGCTTTCTTTGGCCTGATTGCACATGTGCAGTACCTCTGTTGAGCCAGGTATATGAAGTCTGACTGTGAAAGTGTAATCTTGTGCAATGACAGCACTGTCCAGCTGGCGGGCAACAGGTGGCTGGTCAGCATCTGCTTCATATATAGTTATTACAGTATACGATCTCTCTTAGCCTCTGATTTTTATACCAAAGAATATATGGGTATTATTGGGTATGTATATCTATTATCAGAGACTAACAGAGACTTGCATACCAGCTTCATTCAGCATGGATTTTGGTGGATACTTTATCCTCCATCTTACAAACATGTATTTAGAAGAATCAGCCATGCCCTTCCATGTAGGTGGCAGTTTGTACTGGCAGTTATGGAACTGGGGTCCTTTCACCTAGAGACTGCAAGCTCACTCCCCAAAGGGAACTGACATGGTACCCTTGGGAATAATACCCAACCTGGATTTCTGTTGTTGAATATATCTGGCTAAATAAATGGATTGTTTAAAATGTTGATTAAATGTTATGTAGGTCGCCGAGCGAGAGGGCATCTTCCAAGCCAAACAAGTCAAATGATCCCAGATCAGTAGGGCAACCTTTCTCTGCAGAGACACACAACGAAATGGGAGCCAAACTAAACAATAGATTCAACATTTGTCCTTACATTAACTTTGGCTTTCAAATAAATGCACTTGATTCAATACCATCACATTTTTAAAAGTAATTTTGCCAATTGCTGAAAGTGCAGATCTTTGTTTGATGCCAGGGTTTTTTAATTTTCCCCCTATCTGGCATCAGTGATGCATAGGAATATTATCTCATCGTTTCCGAGGGGTGGATTATCTGAACTCTTCAAGGGGTATTACTATTTTTATACTGAAGGCTGACGTATTGAACATGTAGTTTCGATGTATTATAAAATGTCATGCTTCTACAGTGGGAAAATTTCGCTTAAAATGTTTGAACAGATGAATTATGAATAAATTAGGATGAGAGGTCCACACGCTGCCCTCGCATGAATTTGAATGGGAAGGAGGGGACGCCATGCTAAACTGTTTATTAAAACACGCTGGTATATAAAACAGACTGTGTACACTCTCCAGTAGATGGTTATCTGTCTGCAGAGTGGTTTATTCATGGCATGTGAAAGGAGAATGCAGATGCATCTGGAGATTAGACTGATACCACCACCGGATGCCACTCCTGCTACCTTTACTGATGTGCAGGGACCAGGCTGTTTACAGGTCAGATTCATGTCCAAAAGATGCTTTCGGGATATGCTGGCTCAGGCCTATTAGTTAAAGATTAAGATCATCCCTGTCTGAAACCATTCATATTGACAACATATTCAAACATTCAAAAGGCAAACGCACGATTAAGAACACAGTTGAGCTCCATGCCAATGTACCAAGTCATTGCTTTAGTGAACCTGTGCCAGACATATACATGAAGTCTGAATAATGTTGCTTAGTTACTGCTATACCTCATTGGGGGAAATAGCATGGTGTTAATGCCATGGAAATAAGTGATAATTGATGATACATTAATGGTCATGAAGCACAAGGAATAGTTTACACAATTACACAAACTTCCCTGCCATTAAAAGAAACCTGCAGTTGATGAGAGATGGCTTCTTGCATCTTGCAAGGACAAAGGACAGTCCACATTTGTCCTTCGTTTTTAATTAAAAATAAATGCTATCATTTTTCTTTTGTTCTATTTTACATTTGACAAGACATTTGGCAAGTTAATTTTGTCATGTTTTAAACTTAAACCAATTTGTCATGAGAAATTCTAACATTGGGTTATAATTAAGCAATAAATGTTGACTGAATCTTGGCTGCTGTTATTGTTATATTGGCATGAACATTACATTTTATTTGTATTATCAATGCTGATATTAATTAAATCAACAAATAATCAGCGATGCTGCAATAAACACAAAGATCAGCAACTTCTATGAAAATGCCAGCCTACCCAACCCCCCTCATCCCCCCATTTATTAATTAGAAATGCATTAAATATTTTGTTTGGCCTGACTGTTACACAGAATGTACTACAAACTACAAGCATCATTTCTCATATGAAGCCATAATAAATCTACAGTCTGCCAAAGGGCATAATTTATAATGTTACTTATGGGTAAATTACACACCACGTTCCAGCCATTGCCTCAAATTCTCAGCCTTGAGCACAATTCTGCCGCCTAATAAAACGCTAGATATACCAGGAACCCAAAGGCCAGCACTTTTAACCGTTCAGAAATGGGAAACGGAGCGTCTTTAGAAAAACGGCTGGTTGTTAAAAAAAGGAGAAAAAAAAAACAATTAATTTTAGCCCTAATAATTAATTTTATGGTCAATGATCTAACTAACAATTATTTTTGTGGGAGCTAATCATCTGGAAAATAAGAATTAGCCCAACCTTTACATTTGTTTGGTTGCCAGGCACCCTGTGTCAAGCTTAGTGTGGAACTGGCTAAATCTCGATTAGGGGGCTTTGGGACCAGTGAGCCTAGGGCGGGTGGGTGCAGGGGGGAGGGGCACTGAGGTGGTGGGGTTGGCACAGAGGGGGAGCAGGGTGGCAGATAGCCAGATGCTGTTTTTTTTCCCTTGCCCTGTCTTTTTTTCTGCATATAAAGCTTCCAAATGAACTATTAAACTGAAACAGGTTTAAATAGTATGCTGACCCGGAGCATGCAATAATCTGCCCGTGACACAGAAGCACCAGAGGGCAAAACACAGGCCGATAGCTGCATAACATCAGGCTTCTCTCCCTAATGTTAAAGCCTTAAGGCCTCCACCACCATTCACCACCACTGCAGCCCAAAGGGAGGAAAACCACATTACAAATCATGGAATTTAATTACATCACCCTTTCTACACAATCAGCAACACAATAATAATAATAATAATAATAATAATAATAATAATAAAAATAATAACAATAATTTCTCGTTAATACTGTACGTAAGAATGCTAGTTCATTTAAATAACTGTTCTATCTGCAGCTCAACTATGGCTTTGATAAGGGGGGTTAGAGGGTTTGATCATGTTCTACATTCAGACAGAAACGACAGATAAAAAGTCATTAGAAGCGCAGGGCTCTTCCACAGTCGCTGTCTCTAATGGGCAGCGGTGGACAGAGAGCGGACCGCCCGCTTTCTGCCCGCCGCGGCCGCCGTTTGTCAGCGGCAGTTAGAAATGCAATTTGGCCCTGCCACTTGTGAGAAAGAGGACCCTGTCACACGGATGCACGGACACCGCATCCCCTGCCCGCTCGAAAAGATTATTCGATATACGCCGCTATTTAGATGTAAAACAACCTACTATATTTGTTGGATCGATAGCATCTATGGGCAATGCTCCCAACCCAAGAGCAGTGTTACATAGGTGAAATTTAAACTACTGCCTAAACTGGCAGTGTAAGAAATATCTACGCTCACTGCTACCCGTACAAACCAGTGACTCTTTTATTTGGGGTGGTAGTGCAACAATTAAAGTAGTAATTTTTTTTTATTTTATTGCACACATGAGGAGGGGGTAGAGTGAGTATGACACCATGAGCTGTGCTATTTAGGAGTGCAAGTAAAATTATACATTATACACCTGTCATTATCCCCGCTGTTGAAAATTAGGGAAAAAATAGGACGTGTTTGAAGGTTATGTAGTGCAGCATGCTCCTGAAAAGAAAGGATACTCTGGATACGCTGGACACCCAGGGTCCGGGCTGTCAGCTTGATGCATATTTGTGTCGGGTAATTTGTACACTTTCACTGGAAACACGGTTACAGCTGCCAAAGTCTGTACTGCAGGGAGCCTCACCCCCATCCTCAGCCACCGTATATATTTCTCAATTCTCCTTTGACCTAATTTAGGCAGGGTAATAGGGCACGCTGTCAGTTTAAGAGGCATCAGGCTCCGTCCCGGAGATGGGCAACCAAATAAAAAAAAATAAAAACAGATCTTATTTCACATTTCGTCAGCATCCTGGCTGGGACGGGCCCAGATCTCTCTTTCTTAACTCGGTGTTGGGAAATGTTCATTAAATAAATAAATAAATATATAAAAAAAGATGTATATTTCGCTTCCTATTGTAAATCCAAAATTGGTAAAATGGATTATATCGGTGATAACATCACCTTCTGGGCTCAGACAGAGGCATGGGAATAATGTATTCATGGAATATTATTCAGATCTCTTGCAGTGACTGTATTGTTTCTCGGGTGAAGACTGGAAAAGCTCAAGGGCTGTGGGGGTAGCGGGGGGAGGGGGGTTATGCTCTTAAACTACTGTTCTTTTTTGAAACACCACATCTTGACCCCAAAAAAGTCTCTGAAACCCCAAAATGTTTCAAAAGTTTCAAAAGTGAGTCAGTCATGGCTTCGGTTCAAAACCATATTTTATGACTACAGTATGTAACTAGCAGCATAATTCAAAGTTTTGATGTACAGTATGCATATTAGCTGCCAACTGGAATTCGCCCCACTATAAAATATACACTTGGCAGTTGGAATGAGCCCAGTAGCCACCAATTGGCTTCAAAACAGTTGGTGGGGGCTCATCTTATGGAACAGTTTCAATATTTGGCCTACAGTGGTCAATATTAGTGTGAAGATCATCATCAGCTCCTAGGAGCCCTTTCTCGTTGGAGCATGTTCACGGCATTGTATCATTGCTACTTGTTTGTGGGACAAGTAATGACTTTGTGCATGGTTATGGTTCTGTATTCTCGTGATAATTGTGAAAATCAAAAGGAAAAGTCCTTCCAATGTCTGGAAGGTTCTGAGGTATAAAGCTAATCCTTGTCAGTCATGGCCCCTTGTAGAAACCCACTTGAATGCAGTGAATGTAGGTACAGTGCTGTGACTGATGTCTAAACAGCTTTAAGTATTTGAAATAAATATTTGAGCTGGATCTGGTTGTCCTGGAGGTACTGTTATGTTCTCAGTAACGGTGGAGTCTTGAGTGTCTGGTGTACTTTAAGCCAGCAGCTACACATCCCGTGGTCTCTCCTGCCTGATGGACAATGCTAAACTGGGCTGAGTTAATACATGGATGGAAGGAAACTACCTCTTAAGGAAACTACCCTGCTATTGGTAGTAGGGGCAGGAGGCTAAGTTCCCTGGCCACCAGCTATGATCATCATCAGTGTGCTTGATTGGATACATCTCATTCCTTGCTTCAGCAGAATAAATGACTAATGATCATTTATAAATGCCTATCATTTAAATTAAGATTTAAAAGTTAATCAGTCGCACAATCAAATGCATGGAACAAAGCATTATGAGTGATCCATTTACACAATTTAAAGCTTGCACTGAAGAAAAAGCAGAAAACGTTTCTTCCTCTGTTGTCTGAGCCTGCTGTAAAGAAAGCAGAGCGCCCCAGTTTTGCTTTTTGCCCCTTCTGCAGAAACACGTGCTCGGCTGAACTCACAGGGCTCCATTTGCATCAGCAGGCCTCGTCTCTGAAAATATGCAAAATGCTAATCTCTTAGCGAAACCTCCATTCCACATTCACCTCCTGCGCACGTTCCTGTTTACGTTCAGGATGAAATAATTTGTTCCACACTTATGCGAGTAAGAATATTTTTACAGTTTGCTTCCCGGCACACACCTTTCCTGTGCATACAAGCCCAGACTCCATGGCTGTTTTTATTGTTATTTTCTCTTAAGTTCAGAGGTTTCAAAAGAAACTGTACACACAGTGTGCAATATACTGGAAAAATATAAGATACAAGGAATATTGAGAATTTTGAATCACCACACATTTCACACATAGAGAAACAGTCATGAAATTAAATAAATCATTTTAAATACATGCTCCCACAATGCTGTCCATATATAACAATACATGCAACAAAATATAGAGACTCACATGTTAAGGGCAAAGTGCAAAATATGATTTCATTTTGAATGGGCTTACTGCATTGTTAAAAGGAGTGCGAAGCAACTAAAGTGCGGAGCAATTAAAATGAACACATCCGGGAGTGAGCACTAACTTCAATTTGGGCTAAAAAGAGACACCCGGAGAGAAATCAGGTGTTCCTACATTGAAAACGAAGGACACTTAAACTTCTGCCCCTCTTTCCCAACAGTAATTCATGCGAGAGAGAAACAATCATTCAGGGCTTCCTGAGTCAGATATGAGGATAAGCACCATCTCTTTGTTATATGAATATCAGGTCTGTTGCAGCATTTTGTTTTTTGTTTTGTTTTGACTAAATTAAAGTTTGATTGTTCATTATTTTCTGAAATCCTGTTTGTATCTTCACTCACTTAGCATCTATAATATACATCAGGTAATGGAGCACGGGGAAAGTCATTTATTTTCAGCTGAAATTAAACCTACATCAGAGAAACCAGTGGAAGGCCTACTCACTCGTTGATATTACAGCCAGTAAATAATATTAGTAATGAACCAACCATTACGGTTGAGATACACTGTCCCACTTATGTCCAGGTAAAGGCAGCTCATTGTAACAACATGCTATTTCAGTCTTAATTGCTTCATGGCTTATTATTTATTAATTATGTGATAGCATGTAAAAAGGCTGACCTTCCATCACTAACTACTTGGCTACGCTTTTTTCCTTTCTTCAATTTTGTTTGAACAGGAAATATTTTCCAACACCAGAATACATCATAAACAATCATTAGCGACTGTGGCTATTTCTTCACTGCATGTTGCAGAACCACATGTTCAAGTTAAGCTTCCCCCACTGATGATTAAGAGAACCAACCACAAGGGAACAGTAAACAAGAAGCTGAATAACTGGCAGCAATTACACCCATATAGATAAGTATGCCCTACAAGGCAAACTTTCACTCAAAGAATGGTCTCTACTGGATACATTTACTAGCTGTTTTATCCAAGCTTTTGCCTTCAGCCATCAGTTAAAAGGTCTCATATATTTCAAATGATTCATCTCCACTGCTATCTTTACCAGAAGGCAAAACTGCACTACAATGAAATTAAGGCCGCTGATGCTGACGAACAGACAGGGGAATTTGAGGCTCTTTTATTTATTTATTAATTTATTTATTCATGTATTTATTTATTTATTTATTTATTCATCATCTCTTGAACGTGGTACTTTCTGGGCTGCATATTTTCTAATGCAGTATGACTGCCAATAAGCCAGTCTATTGTAGAAAAAATGGACTGACCTCATCATTTCAATTTAAGTTGATCCATTTTTTTACATACCGCAGCAAATGGAGACCATTAGTGCAGTTGCTGAACCTTAAAGTAGAAAGATTTTTCATTACATGACAGTAGCAATTTGTCATATTGCAATTTGTAATTCATGTATTTTGTGTGTATTAACACTTTGATCTATGCGGCTGTCATCAAACCTATTGTTGAGCTGAATATTTTAACTGAAATATAGGCACAACCATATCAGAAACATAATTAGTTAAAGACAGCAGTGTAGTGCCAAGTTAAGCATAGGCAGATTCAAATTTTCCAACTGCTGATTACATGAAAAGAAATGGTGAATGTCGTTGTTTTCAAAACAAATTATCACTTTTAGCATATGAAAGAAATGAGTCACGACTCATGAGAGGAATCATCAATGGAATTAGAGATGAGTTCATCTGTAATCTCTTCTGCAGTTTCAAAGGCACCCCGCCACCCCCCCCTCGCCCCCTGGTATATTGGGGAGTCAATCAAAACACAAAGACTGCTACAACAGTGGGATTGAAGTAAGATGGACCAAAAAAAACAACAACAACAAAGAATGGCAGACATAACAAAGGGTCTTTTTTAACTTCCAGCATCATCAGCAGGCAGGTGCCACTCATCCAAAATGAGAAGAGCCCCACTCACATCTATGCAGTCTCCATTTTGATATAAAATAAACAAACAGGGCCACGGAACAACACATATACACACAATTGTTTCTAATAATGTTAAGACTGCACAGCATGATGTATATATTGAGAGAGCAATCTCAAAAATAGTGTGAAGATGGCATTATCTCAACATTAGATTCCAAATACTGCATTTCCCCGTGTTAAGTCTGTCTTAGAGTGGTTAAAGTGTCAAAGCTTTTAGCAGAGAAGGACAGGAAGCCATCAGCACTGAAAGGAAGCCAAAAGGCTGGCTGGACACTCATAAAGCCCAGACTTGCTTGCTCAAGGGAAATTAACCTGCAATTTTTTCAGCTATGGAAATTAAAGATTGAACATGCTGCTTTTTGTTTTTATTTTAGATTTTTTTTACTTCTCTCTGCTGCAGATGGATGATGATGGAAACTGTCAGTTTGTTTTATTAAAATAAGAATGACACCATGTCCTTTGGGTCTGCAAAACCATCTGGACCGACTTAAACACAGAATAAAACAAACCTTCATAGTGCTACTTTTCAAATTATTTAGACAAAAAAATGAATGTATACGCAGACAGGGGGTTTTGTGTAGAAATCAGACCTGGGTTAAATATTTTAGATCCTTCTTTTGTTGGCATAGAAATGTGAAAACAATCCTGCCCTGAGACATTTCAGCTACGCACTAATCAAAATTTCCAATCATGTAAAATAAATTAGTTCTTACCTTTTAGATATTTTTATCATAAAACAACTTCGAATCAGGCGAAGTTTGGAAATAAAGTATAATTCCGAGGACTCGTGAAGGTCAGGGAGGTCAGCATACATACTATATTAGCAAAAGTCTGTTTAAAATGTTTATTCTAAGATATAAACACATGCACATGACTCAAACCTAAATATGTCACAATATGCTTTGCCAAGACGCTCAACATTAGGGTATACCTCTACAAAAATACTTGTACATAGAAATGCTATTATTTATTTTTGTATGGGCTCTCTTGAACACAATGAGCCCAAGTACAACTGTCTCACCAGTATTTGTGATGTAGTTGCAGAGAAAATGCCCCCCCATCCCTGTGTAAGAAAATTCAGTTTAAATTCAGCTCATCAAAGAACGACTACAGGCATGTTATTGAAGTGATGACTATAAAGCATTTTAGCTAATGACATTATGTTTCCAACAGTGTATAGATTGAGAGTCTGTTGCGCTTCGGCAAAAACATTTCTTGAGATTCTATGCCAAAAAAGGTTGACGTTTTACAACAAAATGTATTTTGCGATGCCTACATCTAAATAGAGGACTTCCTTTGGAAGAGCTTCAATGAACGTCTCGTTATATTTCTGAGGAAGACAATAAAAACACCATTGACAACACAATAGAGGGCATTTTCAGTGACATACATTCTCTAAATATTGTATTATTATTCAGTATGCTTATAAATAAGGAGCCAGCCTGCTTTTGTGTAATACATAGCATGTGAAATTATGGAATGTGTTTGACTTATTGATGGGGGTTAGATATTTGATAAAAAACTTAAATCAATGGAGCTCAATGAATAGATTCATATACAAGATTGTATTATTGTGTTTATTGTTCTTATTTTTTATGATCTTCTTGACCTGTTACTGTTTGAGAATAGCTGCAAGGCGAGAGAGAGTGGTACACGGAGGTAGGGGAGCGTGACAGGTTGGGGGAAGTGCAGACACTTTTTTCAGGATAAAAGGTATAGGTTTAAGGTATAGGTTTGTAAGCAAGTATTTTACACTTCATAAGACCCATCATATAATTTAGTTTCCATGTGTCCTTTTGAAGTCTCAAAATATATTTTTTGGAAAACTGCATAGACATAGATTACAAAAAACAATGCAGAATGCTAATTTCTGTTGATATTGTCCTAAAGGGCTATAATAATCTGTATCCAGTCAAAAACCAAATATTTTCAGTGAAGAAAAAAAGCTTCCACTTTCACTGTATTCGAGCTTCTGTAACTTTGTTTTTGTAATATCTGGAGGAATTCTGATGCTAAAGCGTTCAAGAATAGTAACTATTTTATTTTGGCATGCCATTTTTAAGTTTGTGTCAAGAAAAGGGGCACTACTTAAGGGGTTAAATTAACTTAGTCAGGTGAACAGGGAAGGCGCACACAAATGAATGTTGTGATATTTGTTTCCCTATTTTCAACTCTCATATTTGATAGAAACAGCAAGAATTCAACATAGTTAAGAATTCAGTGTGAATAGGCCTACACTAACAACACGCTGTAGTTAATTATCAAGTGATGAGTGTGGACAGAGTTATTACCTCCCTTCACATGTATGTCTGTTTGCTATGTTACTGGTGTGTGGTACAGTACGCAGTTCCCCTCTCTGGTGTAGGGGAGATGTAATCCTCTTGGTGAGAAACAGTACGACAGAGGACAGCTGATGGAGAGAAAAGAGCAGCAGATTCCGCAGTAAGAGCACAGTGAATTTCTCATTTAAAACGGGGCTCTCTGGAGGCAGAAATAAGGAGATAAGCCCCAGTAGTGTCTTTAATGTGCTGTGCCTCAGTGCAACACTTAACTAACCCAGCTCAAGTCAACATGGAGCCATTCGACAGAGAAAATTAATCCATACCATCTGCACTGCTGTGTGCTCCGCTTTTATTGTCCCATTTTTCTAGGTATGGTGGAGGTATGCCGAAATCAGCCTGCGGCCATCTTAAAATATTCACCACGGGCCATTTTTGTAAGTTAGACATTGACTCAAATGCATTTAAGTTAAAACATGCATGCATTTCTTTTTCTAGAAGAAACGTGCTCCACATATTAAACTGAAAGTGCAAATAGCCTGAAAGATTCAGATGATCAGTAAGAAACTACTTTTTTTTTTCCTTTTAAGTTAATATGCAATGCATTTTAGCTGGGCTTAAAAACCACCTGAATTATTTACATCTTCCTCTTGACTTTTAGCTGAGGTGGCACTGTGATCTATGAGGTGGCCACATCATCTGGTGCTTTTAAAATGGAACCTGTGGCAAGCAAGTGCCCAACAAACATGTCATGTTTCCTGCTGTGGAAGACACTCAAGTGGACTGTCACTTGGGGTTTACTGACAGAGCATGGTGGCCATTAAGCCTGCATTCAGTCACTTCCTTAAATTCGACTCACAATTCAACGCTATTGTTTTTTTATCTGCATGGTTTATCATGGACTTATTAAACTGTAATTGTGAAGGAAAATACATTTGCTTATATTTGTAAACTAAGCATAAACACTGACTCCAGTCCAGTCCCTGAGGTAAAGCGGGAGCTTGAAGAAGTCGAATATCAAGGCCAGGCTGCAAAGGGGCCAACACAGAACCACATCGATGGTGACACAGAACCACAGCTATGGCGCGGCTCCCTGAACGCCTGCTGTGTTAAGTGCCAGAGGACCGGAAACTTGAAAAGGGTGCCGGCATTGTGGAGGCGGCACGGGGTACCCCGGCTAGCTAACGCGCCATGCCCGTTAGCTAGCCCCTCCGCCACCCACCGTCACCGCGGATACGGCATTGTGGAGGCGGCGCGGGGTACCCCGGCTAGCTAACGCGCCGTGCCCGTTAGCTAGCCCCTCCGCCACCCACCGTCACCGCGGTTACTGGAGCGCTGGCGTCTTAAACAGGAGCTGCAAGCAGGCCGCTGGTGGGCAGCTGAGGCGAGGCGGTTGAGAGGAGGGCCAGCTGTTCGGAGAAGGAAACACGGTCGGCGAGTGGTACCGCCGCTAGCGGAACGGCTTAGCGCCGACTCGCAGAACTGCGGAGCGTCGACAGCTGGCACCGATGGCAGCCTGATTGCTGCGCGCTCCCCGGGAAGGAGTTATCTGACCTCAGTATACGCCGTATCACAGCTCAGCGTTGGCATATGGGTGCTGCATACGTATAGTGGAGAAAAGACACAACAAACATACCCGTCGCTACTCCTCCCGGACTGTGTATGTCAGAGGCCAGGGGAATCAGATAACATATCAGATGCTTACTACGCATTTTGCTTAAAATGCATAAATATCAAAAAACAGGGTTAAATGCATTAGTTTTACTGGGAATTTGACCCCCCCCCCGCAGCCCCCGGTCTTGAGACGATTTTCTCTGCTCAATGATCTGCGCCGATATGTTTAACAGACCGCCACCTTCAGTGCTGCATTGTTGACAGACAGCACGCGCATCGATTCGTGTGGCAAAAATGAAAATAACAATTGATTTTCTTTCCCATCCTGTGATGATACAGTAACTAAATTGCACCCTCAAGCAAGATGGATTGGCCGGCACATGTTGCCGTGACTACCAGATAAATCTATTAAAATGACCGGATTGGACAAGGATTCATAGTAGGCAGTATCCATGCCTGTCTAGTCTCACAAATGTTACTGCTCAACACACAAGCCGCCTCGACACCTCATAACACACTTTATAGACCACACTGGTGTATATAATTGTGTGTTAGAGGAAGAGAGAGTATTTACGATCTGTGTGGCGTACATCGGCATGTGACTATAAAAAGATAGCCTACCAAGAAAAAGCTTTGCTTTTATTAAGATGATAATGATGGCCAGTCAGATAGGTCAAAGATTAAATCATCTTACATATGTCGGCAAAATTCTGCCTGACAACCACAACCACCCTATATTTAGTTTTACTCATCTATATTTATTTTTCTTAGCATGTGATATATTAAACCACTCGGGTGCATATTACCATTATGACAAAGCTGCAAGTTAAGTAAGATTCTTGTGGCAGTCCATCAACAGCAGACCTACTACCCTTTTTTTTTCTCTTTTGTTTATAATGATGCTTCCCAAGATGGTCCAATCTCTCAAGATATGAAATATTATCATGACTAGCATTTCAATTCCGCGGCGTCGCTATTAAATAATGTTCGGAAATTGAAAGCCTTTACCTAGTTAGGCTGAATCTGACTCCAGAGCCATTAGCTTGGCATTAGGAGGAAATCTTTCAGCCCATCAGTATCTTAATGTAACAGCTTCCACAAAGCCATGCATCAGGCTGAACTATTCTTTCCACTCAGCCACCCCCCCCCACCCCCCCACCCTCTGCCTTAAAGGGGAGCACGGCTTCCTGTGACCCGTTTTCCGTTCCCACTTCCTCCCGAAGCACGGCGTATAACTTACGGACCATTCACTGCCCTAATCACGCCTGCCGAAAAGCGGAACTAAGAGGAATAAACACAAAAATAACTTAATAAAGTAATAATAAGGCTCATAAGAGCAGAAGCTCGTGTGAAGTGGTTCGGGGAGCACTTCAATTTCTTGCGGGGGAAAATGACAGGACTAATCTTTGCAGCATGCAGCGTGTTATTCATCCATAAGCTTCGGGCTGCAGAAAAGCAACTTCATCATTATAAATCTGCCGCACAGTATTTTTCCCCCAAAAGAAAACAGCAATGCTTTTTTTTTTCAGATAAGCCATCAGCACATCAAGTCTAAAATTGGAGCCTCAAATAGATTTTCCATTGCAGTACAGTATCTTAATGTGTTTATAGCATACAGTAATCACGGCAGGGGAAATGGTAGTGCCACGGTAGAAAGAAAGAGCGAGAGAGAGAGAGAGAGAAAGAGAGAAAAACTTTACAAGCACAGCAGCCAACATGAATGGACATGTTCAGAATGGCTGAGGACATTTGAGGAGGTTTGCAGATTGGACAGTCAGCGATTATTTTGCTGCTGGCCGGTTGGTCATTGCTGTCAGACATGGCAGCCTTTTGTCAGATTTGACTGAAGAAGTCATGGTGACGTGCTACGCCACGGTCGCGGTGGGACCAGCGAGCTTGCAGGGAAATGGCATCAGATTCCCTTACATCATACTCATCTCACAACACACCGGCTCTCAGCCATCTCCGGCAATCAGAAAAAGGTCACCCCGGGTTGCATTTCCATAGTTTTTTTGTCCAGGAGATGTGTGCTGAATTTTGTATATTTTTGGTCGCTGTTTTCGCATCTTTATTCATGACGCCGTTGTTGTCGTTGGCGACAACAGGCATGAAAAAGGTGGCATGAGAGATTATTATCTTGATGAAAATGCTCTCAGTCAACAGGGTATGTTGGGGACACCTGATTCACATTTCTCACCATTGTCTCAGGAGGCTAGAATAAATATGACAGGGAATATGAAATACATTTCCACGAGGCCTGTTTCTGGGGTAAATCTATCGCTCAACAAGAGCTGCTGGGAATCCGCTCCTATATTATATCGGTCAAGGGTTACCATGTGCGTGCGTGTGTTTGTGTGTGTGCGTGCATGTCTGTGTGCATGCGAGCGTGTTCTTGTAAAACGAGTCCCGCATTATAAATGTATGTGTATATGTGTTTTATGGATATCTGAATTCAATAGACTATTGAAAAAAAAAAAAAGGACAAAAACCGGCTTGTTTTTTTTTTTGGCCTTATTATAACCTCCAGCTGATAGGGGAGTCACGATGAGCTTGAAAACAGGATCTGCAGTCTGATTAATCTATTTATTTGTTTGTTTGTTTGATAATATATTTTGGTTGGCAGTATCCCTAATGAAGAAGAACAGCTTGCAGAGTCAACATTTTACTTCAAAACATGCATTTTGCTTGTTTCTGCTTTAATACCACTGGATAATTTGTACTGAAGTGACTCTGAAATTGAACCTGCAAGCTGCTGGTCAAGTCTTCCCTGTAAAATAGCTTGTTAAACAGGTCTGTTAAAATATTTTACTCAAATAGTGTTTAATAGTGTTTTATGGAACCGGTGCTATTCCAACCACAGTTATCTTATGGCCCTATTTATTTCTTTATTTTTACAGTAGCTGTAGGCTGTAGCAGTCAGGTATATTGTGTACCAGAGTTACCTTATATATGACTGTGTATACAAGAGCTGGGATTTCAGCAGATCATCTTTGTTTGCTTATTGCCTGCCTGTTCGTAACTGATTTATATTAACCTTGGTCCTTCGTGTGAGGAGGGGGTTACTGCTGTCACACAGCAGTATATTTGTAATGGTGCAATTGAATGAAATCCGAGATCTTCATAGACCATGAGTCTGTACAGGGTTCCAAAAATGAGGAATGCTGGGACTTGTAGTCAACTTTCTCATCAGCTGCCAACAAGGCCTACAGCAGTGGGACATAATTGGCTTTTTCAATTGCGGGTTTCACTATGACTTCAACTTAAGTCTCTCACAGTTCTGCATTAGCTCCGCCAAAATGACATGCCAGACACCCACAGGCTAGGCTAGACATGCCTCGTAGTCATTCTGACAGTAGCTCCCTCATACTGTGTGATCTGTAGTGTGAGTGTGTGTGTACACAGTGTGTGTGTACAGCATGGCTTCAGCTCTAGTAAACCTAGAATGGGAACAGGTCGTATAGCTCCGAGAGATAATTTCAGAAGGAAAGAAGAAGAATATAATTTTAGGTTGTATCGTGTGTAACCAATTGGACCTGCTGAATCATGATGCTTATTACTCTTGTAATGTAATCTTTATTAAACAAAGAGAACAGTACGTAAGCTCGATGTACTTGTTTTACATGATCAGTGCATGAGATACAGTAATATTATTGGTGAGTCTGCCAGAGCGCTTTATGCAGTGACACGGTGTTCCATGAGATAACTGACAATATGAATATGTATGTGTATGTACACGTATACTGTATGCATGCATGTATGTATGTATGCACGCACGCTCGTACTGTTTGTATGTACGTATGTACATATTACTATTTTTGTAATGGCAAAAAAATGTATTGTGTAATCTGTGCATTGTGCACTTACTGTGGTGCGTGGTATCTTTCCAGCCAAAGACAAACCCAAAAAATGGTATTGGCTTCTGCAGATTAAAGTGCATCATGCTGAGATGTCAATAGACTAAGCACATTAACTCTAGGATCTAAAGTCTCATGTATGCCTTCATTTCCTCAAAAGACAATGTGAGACACAGAGTGTGGTTTATGTAGGTCAAGGTCACTGCGACGGCATGAACCCACTCTAAGACACTAAAAGAAAATGAATCCATTTCCATTTCAGGGCTTTTGGAGAGAATAATGCTTCTGTGATGGAGGGGGATCTCTCTCTCTCTCCCTCTTTCTCTCTCTTTCGCTCTCTCTCTACATCCCTCCCTCCCTCCTTATTGAATCTTATCTGATTTTAATTTGAGGTCCAGCACTGAGGATGGAACTCAAGCCTCCTCATTTGCGGGAATCGGTCAGCACAGAGCAATCAATCCTCTGCGAATTATGCGCCTAGCTGCCGTCCCGCGAGCACGTCGCCTTTAACTGCAGCGCTGACCGCACCAATAAGACCGTGCGCAGTGTTCGAATGGCCTGTTCTATGCCGTCGAAGAACCTTTCATGTTTCAGAGTTTGAGCTAATTGGCTAAGTAAGTCACCATTTGAGAATATGTTTAAAATGTAACTCGATTAGAAAAGAGAGAGAGATTGATCGCGCGAAAGACCATCGATCAGCCGGAATGAGAGAACAATAAAGATAACAGGAGAGTGATCTGGCATTTAGACTGGAGCCCACAGAGTGCTGCGTTCACGATGCAACCAGCACGTTAGCGCATTAGTCAGTTGTAATGTGGGATGTGCCGATTATACATTCACTGACAAGCCAATGGGGCTTCAGAAATCACGAAATGGCTGGAGCTCAAATCAACCCAGAAGCAAACCTTAGATGAAGGTGAAACCAACTGAGACTGAGCTAACATTGCCAGTATTGATCATTTGTGATGTTTTGCTGCCACACATAACCCACAGATTAAGATGGGATATCCCCAAAAGGACACAGAACTAACAATAATACAAATACAATTTCTTCATTTTAGAAAATGATGTAGCAGGGTCCATGTCTTTGTATTGTTTACTGGAATACACTCATTTAATCAGAGGTATTGACCATGCTTGTCTTTACCTGACTGCAGTATCAGTCATGTCTCTTCATCCTTTCATCTGAGAATATATTTTATCCCAGGAGGATTCAAATGCCCGTACCATTCCACCCTGTGCTTCGTACATACAAAAACCCACATACATTAACATGAATGGCTGCAACTGACTGAGATGTTTTACTGATTTTTATTGCAAAGCATGCATGTCTGTTTCTTTGATGACATCACAGTTGCATGATGTCAGAACATGGGCTCGGAGACCAGTGAATAAAGTGGTTTGGGAACACGATCCTATAATTTAATGAGTTCCGGCAGATTATCTCCATATTACTGAAAGAAGCCAATGCTCTCTGCCACCTCTGGGCTATGATATCCATTTTGTTTTTGTGGGGACGGTTTCTATAGTAAAAAGTTTCAGTGCTAAATTAACTCTTAAAGAGTAGATTTTGCTGTTATAGAGTACATTGTAAACCCTCTTAGACCCACATGAATGCAGTTAGAGTTAGACTTACACTGCAACCAGTTTACTGAGTATTGTTTTCCCGGGTGGAATGGTATGGACATATGTTGTTTTTTTGTGGACACTGTTTTCTTCATTGTTTGTGTAAGGTAGCAGAGGGATACGCTGAATATATTCTGTTCGTTTGAGCCTCCTTCCTACCCTGCGCCAATTCTCTCTGATGTCTTCAAGTTGACTTCCTTTCTCTTTTCTCCCCCATTCCGCTTTCTTCCTCCCCCTCTGGAGAGACTCCAGTTGACGGCAAACTCTTGAGTGACTGATTTATACTGACTTAGCGTAGTAGCACAGCTTTGCAGCATTTGATGTGTTTTATTAAAATTACGTTACTCCCTGACAGGGAGCAGCGTGAGACTGTGGCAGAGAGCCGGCAACCCTGGAATGATGTGCAGTAAACTACCATCCTGTAGCGCTCGCTGTAATCTGCTCAACCTGAGCTGTGCTGTGGCAAGTAATAACTTCCTGTTCGACTTGAAAAAGGTCTACGGTTACCTGCACCCTTTTTCAGAAGCCTCTCTGTATCCCTCTCGATCGCTCTCTCTCCCTCCCAGCAATTGCTATGGTGAACCGTTGTTTGGCAAACCTGGATATTTTTCTTTTTTTTACATTAATATCAAGCAGCCTGTAAACTACATTTTCCCATGTTTTCCCATGTTCATCCATAATTTAGTACTATGCGGTGAAAAGAAACGAGTGGAAAAAAAAATTGTTCTTGCTCTCACTTTTGATTTTCTCTGCAGATGTCCTTGTTTAAGGCACACAAATGTTGTGCATTTCAAAATATCACCATTTATGCTGCCATATGTGTGCGCTGAAGCGAGTATACACCAAAAGTAAGCTCTATAACAAACTGAGCGGTATGAATCTGGAAACATCTGCTTTCGAGACCAGCTTATAGAGCTAAAAACATGACAGCCAGGGAACACTGATAAGCCAAAAGAGATTTCTTTTCAGTCGGAGTAAAAAGTTATCTTGCAGTGATGGGTGAGTGAGAATTCATGACCACCGAAAACAGGAGGCCAGCTCTCATGCAGAAGGTGAGATATCGTTCCATCACTGACTATTTAATGCTGTTGCTAGCAAAGTGTTATTTGTTATAGGTTGCTCAAGTCAGTGATTGACGGCACATAGTTGGCCTATCAATTATGGGGTTTAAAAATCCCCCATCGCTCTAATGCAGCTCTTATTTAAGTCTTAAATAAGGCTAATGAGTCTATTAGAAACTTTGCTCTGATGCGGTACATTTCTAAGTGATACCTCCTGTAAAAATCGCGGAGGCTTGGCTTGCTTTGCAAATGCAGAGAGATATGAAGCATATAAACCCTCTTCATCAACACCGCCTGAGGAAGGCCAGATTGGTTGAAACTTGTCGATGCATGCAGGTGTATTAGATTGCTCACAGAGTCGGGTTGACAAGGATAGGAACCGTAGCTTCTTTCTGAAGGAACGTCTGCGTGACTGCTCCTTTTGAAGCTTAAAACAGCCTTTGTTTTCTAAATGTATGCGGTTCTGTGAACCGTTCACAATTCATCATCACGGTGACGCCCACTCAAATCCTGTACACTCAGAATGCTCCCTTACCCGGTGGAGCTTACACGGGATTTGTACGGCTGAATATTTACTGGAAAATCTGCTCCTTACAGGTGAGACCAACATAATGAATCCACGTTTTTCAACCACTACGCTACTCTACCTCGACGGATGTTTAGAATTACACGTCCGTTTAACATACAGTGAATGTGGTTGCGGCGGTCTAGTATCGCTTGAATATAATCGATTCAATAATTCACAGAATATAGGGCCAGACAGTGTTTATAAATAACCTGCTTCTTCTGGAGACAGTCTGCTGCTGCAAAAGGAAGTATTTATGATCACAAATTGAATGTCACAAATGCTCATCATTTAGTTCAATTACTGTTAAATAATGTCATGTGACCATGTCAAAATATTATATTTTCGATTATGTGCTCTAAAAAGCATTCTGTAGCGAGATGCAGACCAATCAAATATATGGTCAGTCAAACAAACAAACAAATAAATAAATAAATGGGAAAAATCCACGGCATTTTATAGAAGTGCTGATGGCTTTGGTAATCCTACACTTTAGTGCGGTGGAGAATTTAAAGCTTAGGGCGGGAAGCCTCGTACGAGCGCGGTAATGGCGGACGTCAGAGCCGGGCAGAAAGGGGCTCCGCGGCTCTTAATGGAAAGCTGCCGTGATGCCTGGTGTCGCGGGGTGGCCATATGCCAGGGCTCTCAGGTCCGCGGGAGATCCCCCGCCCGGCCTTGCCTCCGGTCATCCGGCAGCCGTAATGCTAACCTGGATGAGCACTGCTCCCAGGCCTCTCCCTGGGACGGCTATACCCGCAAGAGCTGCTTTTACATAGCGCTGTTCATCCTGGTTTAAGTGGGGTGTGTGTGTGTGTGCGTGTGTGCGTGTGTGTGTGTGTGTGCGTCTACAGGAGTTTGAGTGGGTAGCCATAAAACAGGAATTATTACCTCAGGTAAACTGGGAACCTTTTCGAAGTCCAGTTTGACAGACAAGCAGTCTAGGAGAACTACGACAGGACACCCCGGTACCCTCTGTCGGTCTTGGTAATAAATGAGAGCGGGATCATGTATTGAGTCAGTACCACAATGTATTGCCCCATCTGTATATCAGTGATGAGAATGCAGAATATCACAGCAATGATCGATCACTACAACGGCTCACATTCAGCGCCGACGGCAGTAAAGCAGGAACTGTGATAAAGACATAATGTTGTAAACATGGCTCGATGCTTTATTCAGAAGCACAATTTCCAGTCCACAAATTGACACCCAAACTGCAGCTTGCTTGCTGGATACGCCTCCCTGCATAACACAACACTTATATCCAAGGATTTGAACTCATCCATTACCTTTTCATTCTTTTCTTTTTTTACCAAAGTCTGCTAAATCAAAATCATATTTTAGAAAAAGTGTGTCAGTGTGTGAGTGTGATTGTGTGTGCGTGTGTGTATGTATGTCGTAGAGGTCTGAAATGTAACCACTTAAGCAAGAGAAGTTATATATACATTACACAGTACACAGTACCCTTGGCACCATCCATCAGCGCTCCCAAGGTCACCACACTTGGCTCTTTGGAGAGAAACTCTGGTGCACCAGAGCAGTCTGAACGTGAACTGGCTGAATTAGCTTATTTTCCATCGGAATGCGTGACTGAAGGGAGAGAGCTCCGGAATCAACTCAACAAGATTAATAAAGCTTTAATAAAGCTTTCTCCCTCGAGTCCCCATTGCCCGGCCACTACGGAGCACTCTGACTCGTGCGGCACCACCCTGCCAACAAATATCAACCACAGGCTTTTTCTCATGACAGGATGAAACAATTTTAAATGGACACATAACACCCCCGCCCTTATGCGGGGCACTGGAGGGAGTAATTATTTTATGCATGCTGCAGTTACAGCCGTAATCACTTGATAAAACCATACACATTCGCAACTAGAAGCCGCAACAAAGGACAACTAGCGTTGGATTGTTGTTTTCTTTCACAAAGCGAAAAATTTAATATGAATGAACATGTAGGGTTTATTTGAACGGTGCAAGCAGGCACAATATCAGTATTGTACATCGGAAAATGTCATCTGTATCGCATTTCAGTTGTACATTTGCTATAACAACTATTAAATGTTCTTCCAATATACTTGCTAATGTGTATGCATGTGTATGTGTGTGTTTGTGTGTTTTCCAAATCACTGATACCTTAATCAGCCATGCTGGAGAAAGCAGTGAGCACTGGTGTTCAGTTATATTAGTTTCCAGCACGATGCTCAGGAGGGTAGATAAAGTAAAGATAAATTATAAATCAAATGCATTATGAATATTGCAAGACAGAATGGAACAGGACCAGTCAGAGCAAGAACATAAACATTATGTTGTGTATAAGCGTGTACCCAGACAAAGAATTATCCGTAAGAGATTAAAGAAATGTATGATGAGATTAAATACGATTTCAGTGTGTCCATGCTTATTCTAAAACGATTATGGTTATTCTGGGTTTATGAGAATAAATGAGGCACTGTGTATCACACGCTGACACACTCAAATAAATGCACACACAAACACACACACACACAGATAAAACTACAGGTGTTTTTTTGGTTTTGCTTGGTGTTACTTGTGGTTGCAGGAATAGTGTGAGATTGAAAACATCTGTATCAAGAGGTTCACAGGTTTCACCGCAGCAGCCTGGCACCCTGAAGCATGGGTCTTCATTATTCTTCTTCCTTTTCGCAGAACAAGCACCTACTTTCAGCTTGACAGCACTAAGCAAGCCTGGATTTGAATTTTTTGGGGGGTTTTTTCCCTGAGTTCAACTGAAATTGTCGCTGATGTGTGAATTCTTACTCTAATTATTAACCATTATGTTTTTTTATTTTTATTTATTTTTTTACAATGAGATGAGAACATAATCCAAACACTTTTGTGCGCACAAAAAAATACAGTCTGGATTACACACAATCAGTGTGTAATCCAGAGCCTTCACGAGTATCCAGTTTAAATACAGGTATGTTATCATATTCGTACACAATCAATCTTTGGCCAAAATTATTTTAAGAATGAAACTTGATGACATATAGTCACATACATATATAATGAATAATGAAAATGTAATTAGATGTAGTGTAATTCATACATTTTCATACATTTTCATTATTCTAAACCGCAGACTTTGGTAAACATTATTACAGATCTGTAACTCAAGGTACAAACTGTCACAACAGTGCATGCCTTGTCTGAACAGTGTACTGAGTCACTGGTTTTTGATTGGATATGGTCTGGGGGTATACACAACAGCACTATCTGTATCTGTGCAATAAACAAAATAATCTGCATCTATATTTGTGTTTGGAAAATGGGGCGTGGGGGATACAGCAGGCTGGCATCCAAATGTCAACTGGGTGGACGGGGGGGTGTTGTTATTCTGAATGAGTGCATCTGTCAATGTGTCAGTGAATGCATTAAAATGTGTGTTTCATTGTTCACAACAAATTACTGTTGTTTCATTTCCCACTCAATGCTCTAAATCTGTATATAATGCTGTGCATTTTCAATTGGCTGTTTGGGTATGGATACAGCCTAAATATGGGCAATGTGTGGACAGCACTTGGGCTACATACATACTATAGACATTCCCATCGACTGACTCACAGGGGTGATTTTGTTGCCTCTGAAGACACTACAAATATGTTTCCTTCTTTTTAAGGAAACCATGTTTTTTTGCCAGGCGGCACGGATGGTGCAGTGGGTAGCACTGCCGCCTCACAGCAAGGAGGTCCTGGGTTCGAATCCCCGTCGGCCGGGGCCTCTCTGTGTGGAGTTTGCATGTTCTCCCTGTGTCTGCGTGGGTTTCCTCCGGGTACTCCGGTTTCCTCCCACAGTCCAAAGACATGCAGGTTAGGCTGATTGGAGAGTCTAAAATTGCCCATAGGTGTGAGTGAATGGTGTGTGTGCCCTGCGATGGACTGGCGACCTGTCCAGGGTGTATTCCTGCCTTTCGCCCAATGTATGCTGGGATAGGCTCCAGCCCCCCTGCGACCCTGTTCAGGATAAGCGGGTTCAGATAATGGATGGATGGATGGATGTTTTTTGCCATGCTGCATCTTTACAAAAACTTCAATTTAGCTGAATTCAATCAGGAAATCAAGACTTCAGTACCAGAAATCCCTGTTTATATTTGAATGCAACCCTGGAGAGCAACCAAGGCTGTTTAAATTGTATGTTACCATTGCTTTACCTTTTTTGTGGTGTAGTATAGATGGCCTGTCCTTTCATCCCCAAGATTTCAAAAAATATATATAGATTGTTTCTTATCTTTTGTGTTTGCTGTGGATTCACATTCAATAGGAAGCGTTTGCTCTGCTTTATTCCCATGACCACTAAGCGTACTGTACAGATCATATTTACTGAAATGATATGTGACTCCACCAGCTCCTTGGCATTGACATAATAATGCCAGCCCACAGGACTTTGCTTATGAAAATCATAAAACCTTAGTCTCTGCTCTGGGCCCACATTGACTCCCGAGGCAGTGAAGGGGAAATTACTTCTTTACATTTGAGTGTCTAGCTTAGGTACCCATGCCCTTAGATTATACAAGACACGCTGCCGTTTCCTACTGAAGAAAGAGGACATTCAGATTTATTGTGCCATTCGTTGAAGGTGAGATTGTATTTTCTTGGGACTATAAATGCTGTTGGAATTGTCATAATTGCTTGGCAATTTTGTCTTAGTCATAGATACTGTATGTGCCTATCTTTCTATTACCTTGTTAAACCACTAAAGCCTATTCACTTGGTGGGAAAATAATATCTGCGCTACGACTGTTACATATTGATATACGTAACTACTCGCAGAGTCGTCTGAAGAATTAGTTCAGGTTGAAATGTTATATCCTTATATCACCCAGCTTGCTGAAAGTGTTTTTGACTGCCTGTAAGTTAAATAAAAAAAACATTGTTGTACATTTATCAAAAAGCACATGTGTCACATGATTATATTCTAATAGTAGAGATGCTGCTTACTGTCCAATTGATCTCACCAAGAACACACATACACAGTTTATCTGATTGAAGTATTGAATAAGACTTTAATACTTCCCGAAGATTATTGAAATTGAATTTATAGTAATCCTCTTTTATTCAGAAAGCATCTGGCATCTGAGTGTTTGTTGTTCTGCAGCAGAAACCCAAGCAGAGTAGAATACAATGTCATTCTATAGTAGAAGAACCTTGCAAAGAGACCACAGCTAGTCCACAGCGTATTAATCCACTTCGGTCTAGTACTTAGGATAAGAGCATGGACACAACATAAACTGGCTGACTACAGCCATCTTTAAATAATACCTATATATAGCTCCATGATGTTTGGGGCAAAGACATATTTTTTCTTGAATTGGATCAGTGCTTCTGTATTCAAACAATTCACGTGTGGTAAACGTCTCAGCGTTTGTTTTCGGTATATTTATGCACATTAGTTTCACCATGAAGAAATTATAGCACTTTTTATATGTAGTCCCTTCATTTCGGAGCATAATTTCTTTGGGTGTTTCACAGGTGTTCCTGATTAGTCAGGTGTGTTGACGTGCAGAAATAAGAGAGCTTTCGTTAGTCTTTATTCTAGGTTTTTGAGACTGCCTTTGGAGTCTGCTATTGGTGTTTGTCAACATGAGCACCAGAGTTGTTCCCATTGTATAAATTAAAAACATTTAAAAACTGTCCAGCACATAGGCCAAATCTCAGGCTTATCAGGAACAACTGTTGGAGCATCATTAAGAAGAAAGAGAGCACTGCTGAGCTCAGCAATTGCAAAGGGTCTGGTAGGCCTAAGCAGACCTCAAAAATGTTTTTCCGACATGAAGATAACCCCCCCCCAAACACCTGTCACTGAGATCAGAAATGGGCTTATATATGTCAGTGACTACTGTGCGCGGAAGACTTCACAAACAGAACAAAGTTCTGGTCAAAAGGGTCCTGTTGACAGATGGGACCAAGATTCAATTGTACCAAGAGCAAAGATGGTAAGAGCAAGAAGCACTCCCCTTCATCTGTGAAACATGGTAGTGGGGTATTATCATTTGGGCATGTGCGACTGTTACGGTTACTACTGGTATTCATTGATGATGTAATTGCTGGTAGCAGACGCAGAACAAAGTCTGATGTGTACAGAAGCATATTATCCCAGAAGACGATGATCCCAAACATACTGCTAAAGAGACATAGGTGTTTTTCAAAGCCAAAATACTGGGAAATTCTTGACTGGCCAATTCATTCACTTGATCTGAATCCAGCTGAACATGTATTTAATTAACTGAAGAGAAAACGTAAAGGAAGATGGCTGCAGTAGAGGTCTGGCAAAGATACTCAGCACCTGCTGATGTCTACGGTTCACAGACTTTGCAACAAAGTACGAAGTTACTTTCATAGATAATATTGATATTGGCACAATATTATGGTGCGCAGAAATTGTGAGCTATGTATGACAAATTATTTCTACATACTGAAACCAAAGTGTATAAAAATGTCCTTAAATACTGTAAATGGCGAGAATGTACACTAGTAACCACATGTGACTGGTGGCCTGTAGCATAGTGGTTAAGGTAAATGACTGGGACACGCATGGTTGGTGGTTCTAATCCCGGTGTAGCCACAATAAGATCCGCACAGCCGTTGGGCCCTTGAGCAAGGCCCTTAACCCTGCATTGCTCCAGGGGAGGATTGTCACCTGCTTAGTCTAATCAACTGTACGTCACTCTGGATAAGAGCGTCTGCCAAATGCCAATAATGTAATGTAATGTTGAGTACAGAGCAAAATCAAGAAAAACAAAAGTCAAAACCATAATGGAGCTCCCTACTGTATGTACACAAAATACAGGGTGATCCTATGAAATAAGAGATTCAATGTGTTTACAGCTAGGTTGCCTATTTTGCATTGATATTCAGTGCAGAAAAAGTATGCTTTGTTTTATAGTTTACACTAAATATGGTAGGTCAATATAAGATGGTTTATTTGCTGTTCCTTTTATGGAACTGTCTTGTAAAGACAATTATTCAATTAAGGAAGCTTATTGAGAGAGAGAGAGCCACAGTGGAGTTATGTTTAATTGGCCGATGAAGGTTCTTTGTATTATGCAGCATTTCTACTAATTTTTCTCAGTTACACAGATAATACTGCAGTTGTAGGTCACCTTCACCCGAGGTGTTTCCAATAACTGAATCAGGCTGGTGGCATATTGGGCAGAATCTGTATTATTATTATTTTTACTTCTATCCAGGTAAAACAGTTGTTTAGTTTAATTAAAGTTCTTTGTTCCCTGATGTCTTGGCTAAATTCCATATCTGGCTTTTTTTGTGATTAACATTTTTTTGCCTTACAGCAGCAATTACAAGACAGAATGTCAATGTAGTATTATAACATCAACCTCCCAAAAAATCCCAGATGAGCAACCGTCTTCCCTCCCTCTCCCTCCTTCCACATACCTGGCACTCTCAACCTAACACCAATCATCCCCCGATTTAATTGGCAAAAAAAATGTTCTCTCCACCTTTGCCGATGTGTGGTGAGAATTCTGACACAAAATGGCTGCCGTTGCATCACCCAGGTGGGTGCTACACATTGGTGATGATTAAGGCCAGTTTCCCCCCTCGTCACTGTAAGGTGCTTTGACTCTGAGAAAAGTGCTTTCTAAATGCAAGGAATGATCATTATTATTTGCATTCGCAACCATGAAAAGACACATCAGCTGAAAAGTGTGTGCACTCTTCAATACATTTATTTTCTTACGGTCTCAAACCAGATGCAAGAAAACTCAGGGTCTCCTGCATCATCAAAAACAACATACAAATGTGCTCATTTGGCAAACCATTCTACTAACGTATTCACACAAAAACAAGGGAAATGGGGCAATAGTGGCAGGAACTCTCGACTGGAACGATACTCCAGAGTGAACAGCTCCAAAGCGGAATCGTGGTTGAGAGGCGGTTGAAGCGCAGGGCGTAATTTTGACGCATTTATATGGCCCCAGATCCTTGGAGCTACTTCTGGAAACCTGGCTAACGATGACGCTAAACTGAAACGAGCAGCATGGGAAGTAAGGACAGACGTCCTATCCCTGCAGAGAAGGATGCCCTATACAGCCGCTCTGACATAATACAGAATAACAGAACGCATGCGGATTTCAAATACAATAACATTAATTCACTTTTACATGATTTTGTAATCGCATACCGTAAAATACCATGGGACAGTTTGGGGTCTTCAGAAGGCGGAATTAACACCAGCTGCGGATTGTTTCCATGAGACGTTATCAAAGGCATCATCATTCAGGCAACCATGCCCCTACCGAAGAGCTAGCATCAAACACTCCTCTACAAATTATAATGCAAATAAGGACCATCAAAGTGTGCTGACAACAATGCATTTGACTAGCCAGTTTCTTTCTTTCCCAACAGTACCTTTTTCATGTATAATATATAATGCAAGCGAAGGTCCTCGCTTGAATACAAATGAAGCGAAGAGTAGACTGCTTAAATGGGGTTTTTGGGTGAGGCGAAGCCATTCTTACAGTGAATTGGCCATTTGGCGGGTTGATTTGTTTGCTTTCTATCCTACAGCTTTCTGAATAATCAAAGGACAACAGAATGCCAGCCCTCCCCTTCTCACCTTTTACTTATTCATGGTGCTTCTGTGTAGCCGCTCCCTAAAATGTGATGGTTCCTGGCATTGCCTTTTATAGATGGGTACTGACCCACACACTGCATCATATGCAAATCGACTTCAGGGAAGGGGGGGTCATGGGGGAACCAAAGAAAAATTACGAATGTACTTTCAAACTTAATCTGTTAGGAATCCCTCGCGAAGCAAGTTGTTTTCTTGTTTTCGCATCAAGGCTGAAGAACATCTCGTTCCGACCCCCTGGTCTGTTTAGGCCCTTCTTCTCGTATGTGTAATCACTGCATTACAGGTCTCGCAAGCCGAACCCCTGTCCTCTTGTTTTTCCCAGGGCTGCTCATTGCACTGCGTGATTGCTCCAGCTCCCAGACAACAGACCTGCCGTTAGTTCCACCCCCAAAGGCCAATGCAAATGTGACCCGCCGTCTGTCAGCTCCCACAGGAAAGGTGTGTTTTTCCTCTTTCTTTTGATAAGCTTCCCTTTAAATCAACAGCAGTTTCTCCTAAGAGCTAATTACTGTGAAGCCGGGCCTCCATACCGCCTGGCACTGTTCGTCAAACCGGCGGTGACCGCTGGCGTCATCAGGCAAATGTCAGCCTCAGCCTTTAGAGATGGAGACAAGACCATTACGGCCAGGGGAGCGATGTCGGGGAGGGTGCAAACGGAATGGTAATAATGATAATTATTTTAAAAGGCTGCCGCTTCGCCCCTTCCTGACTGTCTCTACATACTGTACGTAATTAGGGAAATAATTACAGGTGGCAGGGGGAGGGGCGGAGACACATCGCACAGCATCATTTTAGGAGGCATTCGAAAATGCTGTCAAATAAAACATAGAAGTGCGGAGCAGTTTGAACGCTATGTAAAGGAACGAGCCATGCCACAGACGCCTGAAAGAGACGAGGCGCAGATTTAAATGTGTCACTTCACGCTGCCACCAGTCGGTTTGATCACACAAACACCACAGCCTCCTGCCACACCTTCACTTCACACATGATGTTGACTGACTGCAGTCTGCCAACGTAACGCACACTGTTTCCCTTCAGCAGGCACACTACGGCATAAACTCCTTTTATTTTTTAACCTCAATTAAATTTATTATCGCCTGACTGTAGAGCAGCACATCGAGAGAAAATCTAACAAGACACTATCACAATATTTAACGTTCGTGCATTCAGTCCAAAGCCATTCATTTTCACCATTTGGTACCACAGAATGGTAGCTAGAAATACAATTACATTTTACCTTTTTCATGACAAATGCAGATAAAGACATTTGCTTAAAAACGTGCGTCATGCCTTTACAGTTCAGCCTTCCAAAAATTGTGGCAGAGAGGAAAAAAGAAATAAAATAAATATAATCTTAAGAGAGTGGGGGAGGAAGGGAATAATGGAATGGAAGACCCACTGCTGTGAAATCAGCCCAGCTAAAACCACTCAAATTCAATTACCAGCTGGCCCTGCGTCTTCACTTTGACACACCCGAGGCTGCTTCGCCGCTATCCCCCGGTCCGCCGCGGGCGAGGCCGGGCCGCGCTCCCCGCTCTACCCACAAGGCACCGCGCCCGTAAGTGCTCCGCTCTTCCGCTCCGCGCATTTCATCTCCCGTCGCCGACGGCGCCCAGGAAACACCCGAGCAAGAAGCCGGGTTCTCCTCCGCGCCGCTCAATCTCAACCTCCATCTCACCGTTCCTCCATCACCCCTCCCCTTCATCTCGCCTCAAAGCCGCAGCTATCTATCAAAAAGATGAAGGGAACATCAAAAATTCCCTGATACGGGAAGACAAAAAAAGTACGGGGTTCAACGAGCGCGCTTTTGCGCCGAGCGCTTTGACAGACGCGGTAAAAAAACTGTAAATAAGCACCAAGGTTTGCTTGTGGGTGAAGTGCTGGTGATGAGAGTTAACCAGACATAAAGGCGTCACTCACCTGGAAGCGTGCACTGAAGCTGAGGGATCTTACTGACTGATGTATTCAGGATAGACTGTATTCACAAGACTTGAATGTGACGTGCCCTTTTGATGATCAGGCTGCCATGTTCCAAGTCTGTTCACGAGTTATGAGACGCACACATGTGCACACACATGTACGGAAACACACACACACACACACACACACACACACATCTGCAAACACACACTTTTGCACAGACACACATATAAGTACACACTCACATACAATTGATTCATTTGGCGAAAACATTGTTCTCTCCCTCTTCACCTCAGCTGGAGTGTGGTGAGCATTCTGGTGCAAAATGGCAGCCGTGCATCACCCAGGTGGGTGCTACACATTGGTGGTGGTTGAGGCGAGTTTCCCCCTCAACACTGTAAAGCGTTTTGAGTGTCTAGAAAAGCGCTATATCAATGCAATAATCTATCTATCTATCATACAGACACATATACTGGAGAGGCACTGCTGCCACTACCACTGTCTTTTCTGCAGCCATACTCTCCACCGCACTGCTGTTAGGAAAGTGTGAGCAGGTTCTGTCCCGCTGCAGAACTGACGGGGAGGAGCCCGGGGAAAGGCCCTTTTATATGTGTGAGGCTGCAGGAGGAAAGGAGGGCCATGCCAAGGAGAGTGATGCGGAGCCATCGTGCCACTGACGGGCCTGGATGACCGAGGAGGAGGCGATGGATTTTTAATCTTCCTTCCGTAATGCGCTCTGCCATTATGTGAAACTATGTTCCCATTATGCCATTAAATTAATAAATAGATAATTTTATTGCCAGTTTTGCCATTGTGTACAAGAAAAGGAAGTAGCAAGGTGGGCAGTTGCAGTGTCATGTTAAATGCCGGGTGGAGATTCTGTGATGTCTAACTCGCAGTCTGTGAGCTCTTGTGAAGTTCTATTCAGTGCTCTTTCAGCTTTTGCGATGTCATGTTCAGTACTTTGTGGGATTTAGTAATATGACATGACATGGGAGACTCAGAAGAAAGGAGAATCTTCTCTCGCATAATGTTGTCAATCAGAACATGTCAGTCCATTTCACTGGAAAGCAATGTAGGATACTATAGGATAAAACTGCACCAAAAACATTGGTCCATATTTATTCATCTTTATTTTTACAGGGCAGGTTGACTCTCATGCATGTACTTCTGCAGCAATGTCCTGTGAATGGCCCCACCACACTCCACAGGCAGAAACCCACACAGTCACAGGGAGAACATGAAACTCTACACAGAAAAGCCCTTGCCGGGATTCGAACCCAGTACCTTCTTGCTGTGAGGCAACAGTGCTTTCGTAGGTAAGTTTCATGCCTTGACCGATCGCACAGGACCGTGCGGATTTAAATAATATCTGTATTTTATATGCCAAATGTAGAAATGTCCCCCGTAATTCACATTCTCTTTGTACATCCTGAAGATTCCTAGGAATCAGAAAATAATGTATTTTGTTCACCATCCTGTATGTCTCCGCTTGGAACTTATTATTATAAACTCTGGCTAATTAAACAGTACCGCGGGGTATCTGTTTTCCTTTGCCTATCATTAATCTTGGTGAATTATGAAACCGAGCATTGAAGCATTTTAATGAGTTTGAATTCAGGTTTTCATTGAATCCGCACTGAAGGAAACAGCCCATTGCTTCATATTTAAGTATTCTAAAAATGTTTTGTGCTCCCTGGAAATAATTAAAATCCATTCTGTAACTTTGAATGTTGGAATAATTTGTATTATAAGTTGTATCATTGTGTGTGAGCCTGTGTGGAGACGGGTGTGTGTGTGTGGTGTGCTGTGTGTGTGTGTATAAAAAAAGAAGAAGCCTCTTATCTGTACAGGATAGTTTACTTAACAACGCAATTATGTTCTCATACCTCCACTACCCACCACTTTTGTTGTTGTGTATTCATGCTTTATTTTATTATTATTTTTCTTTGCTCATTCTGGCTGAACGTTCACACCTCATTATCATGAAGAATTACATTTTAGAGCTGGACTGTTAACACTCAGGGTCAAACTAAGAATTTAAAAGCACCAGCTTTGCAATTTGGAGGCCTAAATGTAAAAACACCTGCAGGGTATGTTCCACCTGTTTGTATAAGGCAGTTCTGAATCAGATGTGCTACCACACGCAACACCGCAAACCTGCATCACACACCACTCACACCAAACCTGTGCATACGCATACTCTCACATATATGGACAGAAACCCGTACACAGACAGACACCCATGCACAGACATAGACACACACACACACACACACACATATATATGCACAGACACCCATACACAGACATAGACACACACACACACATATATATGCACAGACACCCATACACACAAGCACACACACACACACACTCACACACACATATACATATGCACAGACACCCATACACACACACACACACGCACACACATATACATATGCACAGACACCCATACACACACACACACACGCACACACATATACATATGCACAGACACCCATACACAGACACACAAGCACACACACACACACACTCACACACACATATACATATGCACAGACACCCATACACAGACACAGACACACACACACACCGCCGCGCCTCAGCCAGTCGTGAAGGTTACGAGACCGCGCCCCCGCCTCCACGCCGTGACATCAGCCCGCTGATCTAAAGCTGGGATCTGCAAATGAGCGCTGTGCATACATCAGCGCGGCGAGAGAGGCGGGCGAGAGAGACGCGGGCGGGAGAGAGCGTGCCTGTCTGAAGCCCCGCTCTCCCGCCCTGCTGCTCTCACCTGATAAAGAGCCTCCCGGAGTCACCAGTGTGCAGAGATTAGCATGTGAAAAATAAAGCTCCCAGCCCACCTGCCTCCCTGCATACCAACAGCGGGCCGTGCATCAAGCCGCTGACGGCCTGACAGCGATGCCTATCACCTGCTGGGCTCTGTTTGGCACAGCGCACTGTGGGCGGAGGAGGGGAGGCGGGGACGAGCTCGTAATCACCGCGAAAAACGGCGGCGGCGTAGCTAACGGCAGAGGTTAGCGCGCGGAAGGCGGGGTGTGTGAGAACGCACGTTTTTGACGCGATGAGACATTACATTACATTACATTAGTTGCATTTGGCAGACGCTCTTATCCAGGGCGACGTACAGTTGATTAGACTAAGCAGGAGACAATCCTCCCCTGGAGCAATGCTGGGTCAAAGGCCCAATGGCTGTGCGGATCTTATTGTGGCTACACCGGGGATCGAACCACCGACCTCGCGTGCCCCAGTCATTTACCTTAACCACTACATTACAGGCCATCCCATAGATGTGTCCTCTGTAGGAAGAGGAGACATAAATAAATGAGGTGGTTGCGGTTTTGAAGGAAGCGGACCTGCGTGGAGTTTGCGGGCCTACGATGGAAACACGTTGGTAGGCTAACGATGGGTTGCAGAGACACGGAGTGCCCCCGCAGGAACTGAGGAGTATCTCAGTGAAGTAGTGAAGCAGTCAACCAGCTGACCCATAACCCAGGGGCTACACCGATGCCTTTTATTTTCTGGACGGCGGTAGAACAAAGCGGAATTCAAATGCAGGAAAATGATTGGACAGGCCCATGAGAGATGACCCTCCTGTCCTATCCTAATATGGTAAACAAACTGAATCTGGGCACATTGTGGGTATAAGGATGCATTTGCAGGCACAATTACAATTAAATAGGGTGACTGATTTTTAAATCTCAAAACTGGAACAGAGCATTTAGATTTCCAACTTTATACACCTTTAAAAATGCTACAATCAATGGATAAACTGCAGCAAACAAGTCATTTCTTTCAACATTACCCCAGATATGCGGGTTTGAAATGATTTGGCTAATTGCCAAAATAAATTATCTAGCACAATTTAATTTTTTTCATTAATTTATTTATTTATTTATTGTGAAGACAAGGTTCTATATTTGCTTTGCTTGATTAACAGGCCAAAGCCTTCCAGACACATCATTGTTGTATATTCCCTGTGTAATCTACTGGGAAATCTGTAGATTGTTTGATTATTTGGATAGTGCTTATGAGCGGGGTAGAAGGTGAGGGAATTATTTCTGACATCTTTTGATGCATGGAAAAAAAAAAATTAAACACTTTTTAGCTGATATGAGAAGCAGGTCATTTTTTTAAAATTTCAGATTTTTAAAAGGGCACTGGGAAAAATGGGACTATCATGGGCAAACTGGGACATCCAGGCACTGTATAAATACATACACACACGTGCTCAATGGGTAGCACATTATTTCACAATACCAGGATAAATAGGCAATATAAAAGAGATCAGTAAAAGCTTGAATGGCTAGTACATCGCAACCAAAGTACTCAGAAACAAAGGTAAGGCTGAGATGATTTATTCATTTGTTTTCTAGCTAAATAAACAACAGAAATAGTATTTTACATAATGCATCTCAGCGAAAAACCAGCCTATTCCAGAGTTTCAGGAGCAAAACACTATCTTGCTTATATCATGTACAGTAAGTCTGTACATGAATTATAAAACGATTATCTCCCGGTGTATTGACAAATATGTCAGAGCCATTCAACTGGTGGCTCAGGGGCCAAATGCCATAGATGTACACCTTCGATCTGATGTTGTCCTGTCTAAATGACTTAGATAATGATCAGAAACGGTGACTGTGCCCAGGTCTGCCATCATCAATGAGTCAGGGATAGCACACGACTGAGGGTCGATTCTTGCAAAAGCACCAGCGCAGGTTTGATTGCTGGCAATAGCTGAGAACACCAGAGCCCAATGCAGGCCTGTTGTCAACAGTGTCAGCAAACCTAATTATACGGTGAGTCGTGTCACTTCTGGCATATGACAGAAATCCTTCCATGCAGGCATCACCACGGACAGCAATACGCTTATCTGGAAGCTGTGTGTCAGGACCGGCCTCCGCCCACTTGTCTTATGTAATATGAGCCCGGTGTTATGGCTAAGCATTAGCTTTGTTATTACTGTTCACTTCTGGATAAGGCATGGCAAGGAAACGCCGGGACTTTGCGATTGTCATTTCATGTAGCATCTGAGCAGCATGGCGATGGGTGTTAGCCAAATGTAGCCATCCGGATTTGTCCATCAGGTCGCGATCGGCATTCATGTTGGGTAATGAGGTGGCAGCCCCAGAACCAGACCCTTGAAGAGCAGCACAGCGTTGGTGTGCTTGCAAACGGGGGTTTCAGGCGGATACAGATAGCGTTTGGAGTGAAATGTGAGGCCTCACCAGAAGGCGTGAGACGAATCAATCCAGAGAGGAACTCAGGGAGGGGTTATTGAGTCTCATATCTGAATTCTCTACACATATAAAAGTTGATGAGCAGACTCAGAGACCAACTTAAGTCTTGGGATGGCAATGCGATTAGAATTACATGCAAATCTGTCTGACATTTATGTCAGTCTCCACTGACTCTGGGAAAAATGGACTAAAAAAAAAAGAAATGAAAGGGAATAGGTTTGCGAGAAAAAAATGAATTCAGAATCCGTGCAAGCAAATGCATTGCATATGGGTGGTAAGGCATCTCCACCAAGAAAATCGCATCATTACAACCCTCCCCAACCCCCCCCTTTCTTTAACCCATCCAATGCTTTTCATATTTCTGTGATGTTGCTGTGCAATTTCTGTCTTGTGATAAACCAACCACTTTGAAAGCAGATAGAAAGAATATTCTGGAAGTCTGTTACATCATAAGTCACAATCAAACAGCCCCTAACAACCTTGAGGCCCCTTAGTCCAATGAAAACCAAAAATAAAACTTGAGACACGTACAAAGACTTCTTTGTGTTGTTTTGAGGCAAATGCCAGGATGCAGCAACAGGATCACCTTTGGCACGACTGCCCGTCTTCCACACAACAACACAGAGAAACACAGGATCCCCTGTTGTACACTCCAAAGAACACAACAACAAAACAACACAAAGGGAACTCACTTCACCCGATACATCATCGCGTACAGCATAGTTTAAGGTTCTATTCTATGCATTAGCACGTACAGTACCAAAACAAACATTATCGCATCTATTCTATGAATCACATAATGGGTTATTTTTTTGGTCAAAGTTATTCATGTAATAATTAATATTTCCATGGCATTTTAAAAGTTGTACTGTTTACCATCGAGGAAGGAAAGACTCCAGCAATGGGCACACACTGTTTCCCCAGTGACCGAAAGTATGCAAATTGAAAAATTAATTGAGAAAACGGAATGGAATACAACACTGATCTGAATGAAACACTGTGAATAACAAAATGAGGGACTGGCTGATTTATAATCATAAAACAGCCAACAGCCTCGCGCTGCTGGATCAGGAATGCACAGCCTATATTCTCTGTGATCGCTCAGAACTTGTTTGCATATTACAATTACAGAGCGAGAATCTTCTTGAGAATGGAAATTATTTTTGGCAATTTCGCTTTGATTCCCCACAGCAGGTTCTGGCAGCCGACCAAACATCAAACAAAACATATGGCATGGCGATGCCACACACGCATGTAGCGCGATCCCCAAGGGATATATGTGCAAGATTTGAACTCCGATCAAGGAAGCCGTAATGCACTGTAACGTAAATCCAGGAGAACGCTAACAGTTTGGCCGGACACTTCCCTGAAAGCTTAATTATGACAGGCATGACAGGACGCTAAAATGTCAAGAAGCATCAGGACGGAAGCAGATGGTAAGTAACGTTTCGGACTGAGAGCCAACAATGTCGCTCTGTCTGAGAAGCACACTCCTGTAATTCTATTTGCTCTGAGTACATCTGAGTGATGGTAATAGATGGCAAAAACAACACAGGCCGGAACCTACAAAACACAGGAAATAAGAAAAAGCTATAAAGAAACGTGATGGTAATCCTATTCTCATCCTACCCCGCAAAACAAATGGAAATACAACTCCAAGTTCAGTATGAACATTGTTACAAGACCATTGTAAATCCCTTCCTTATCATTGAAAAAGGCTCTGCACCAAAACATTGCTGTACAATAATTCAAGCTCATTTGTTGAAAATTGGTTATAATTGCCACAGCCAATGGCATGGGGGGGGGGGGTTCAATGTCAGCACATTTGTTGAAAAGGGGGAAGGATAAACTGTGCTGTGGTTTATGGATGTTTGTTGTTGCAATTCCTCTCTTGACCGTTAGAAGTGTGAAATTACCAATTGGACCTTTAATCTTAATGACTTTGAAGGCATTTGCGGTTTGAATGAAACAAAGGCAGTAATCAGTACGGTAGCCAATTGAAAAGGTTACATTTCTAAAGTTTAAAGATTTAAGTATCCTGTCCAAACAATGAAGTAGTATGTCTGGCTATTATTATTTGATTATTATTTTATCGTTCCTGGGGGTGTACTACAGGGGGTTATGGGGTTAGAGAGCTAATTTAAGATTTAAGACCTGGCTTTTCAGTATCATGAAGCTGACTCACTTTGGATTGGGGGTACAGTATATCACCACGGTAAATCTATGCTGCATGGCTAACCTGGTCCAGTCTGGTCAGATTTAAATGTATAAAGCACCAACCATTGACCAATCAGCTCCTAGGAAAAAGGCATCTCCATTTATGGAGGATCCCATAGAGCTCAGAGGTATCTCTCTCCATGCAATTAAAAATATCACCAACGTTTCAGCAGTATGCCTTCATCTGGCTGTGCCAAGTGACATAATTCTTCAGTCTATGAATACATTTTGGTGTGATTGCTTCTGGCAAGATTTTAAACATCCTGTATCAAGCTTAAAGTTTAGGAGCTGTAGAACGTGCAGTCGTCACTTCAGAAATAAACTGTACGACAGTTAGCGAGAGCGTACGTTTATTCGCTTTGAGTGGGATGAATGCGGTATTATGAACTTACACGATTTGCAATTTTATATTTTCCCAACACTCCTTCCAGGCTTAGTTGGCAGCAACAATGTTGCTTTTTTACTTTATGATTATGTTCTTATATCTGTTCATTACAGTATTTATTTATTTTTTCCTCAGGAGAGACATATACTGGCCCAGTATGGTCCGTGCTAGACCACAAGAGGCTCATTGTTGCAGACACCACCCCATTTAGGGGAATGTGGGCTGTAGCGTAGTGGTTAAGGTACATGTCTGGGACCCACAAGGTTCCATCCCCGGTGTAGCCACAATAAGATCTGCACAGCCGTTGGGCCCTTGAGCAAGGCCCTTAACCCTGCATTGCTCCAGGGGGGATTGTCTCCTGCTTAGTCTAATCAACTGTGCATTGCTCTGGATAAGAGTGTCTGCCAAATGCCATTAATGTAATGTAATGTAATGTAATGCGGACAGAACTTGATTAATAAAGCCTGTGTCCGTTTAGCAAGCCCGATTGCAGTCGTTAGGTTTGTCAAGCCAGCTAATGTGAAGAAAACCTGAATATGTGAAACTTAATATTACTAATGTTTATTATAATTGTATTCAATTATTTGTTGTACATTAACTTACAGCTTTAGTCTTGTGTCGGTGTAATGCGCTTGCAGTATTGTCATATTCAGTCATACCAATGGAGCGTTATTGGACTGAATGGAACTGAAACACATCCCAGCAGTAGGCAGAGAGACATTGAAACAGAGCACTCCTTTTGGCATTGGAGAAATCTGGGGGTAATTAATGAGTGGTGTAAACTATTAGGAAACACTAGGATAGCATTAATGAATCATTTTAGATTTATAATCAAGTAATTAGAAAATTAACTCAAGGGCAAGTTGGAGGGGGTCACAGTAATGACTATAGGTAATTATCAATTTAAGCCATCTCCAAGTGGCCCCATTGGACCGGTGAGAGCCCAGAAGAACTGTGATAGGAATACAAGCTCACAGAGGAGAAGCAGAACTCCACAGCATGGCTGAGTGAACAGCCCTGTTTTAATGAGGCATGGCAAGATAATCAGTTTAACAACAACCTGCCGCTTCTGATGTGTCATTTGTTTATTTACTAATTTGGCTAATTTCATCAAAAGTTACTGAAGAAAAACAATCATTTCATTTATTTAATGAAACTGTACTCCAAAAATATCCCAAGAGTTGATACCGGGTGTTTGAGTGTGTTTTTATGAATGCGTCTTATGAATCAGCTCAGTTTTTCGCCAGTGGGGCTTGCTGAGCTGAAAATCGAGGAGGCAGAAAACATCCCCTTAAACTAATTATTGTTCTCGATCTGTTTTCTGTCATGTCCTTTGATTAACAGGTTTGCCAAAAATGTGAATAATCCAATGGCAGGTAAACATACAGTTTCTTTCTTCACACCAAGTTAGGGAGATTAAGGAATAAATTAAATTAAGAAAAATGTGTTTTATTCACTACCCAGTAAGCACACTTCATCTCTGTGATGTGGGAACAATGATGTCTGCACAACAACTAAATTCATCTGGACGGCATTGTATTCACAACCTACACAGAAAAGGATAAACAACTCTGGTATCATGTTGCAATATAAAGTCCATCGTGTTAGATTAAGATTGTTTAAATGACAAATTAGCATATTGTACATTTTTGCCATCAATATTCTGGTGTGAGTGCGAACACACAGAGTAGCTACAAGTACAGTATCCACAATTTAGAAAAATGTCAATTGAAATGTGCAGAAAAAGAGTTTTATTTTACATTTTACCTAATTGAGGAGAACTGGCTACCCCTGATGTTATGAAGCATTTTGTGACTTAATCCTATTGTTAATCAAGAAAAAATTATTTAAAACAGAAGTCGAGACCAATAATCAGTTTAAGGGGATGTTTTCTGCCTCCTCAGTTTCCAGCTCCACTTGTTTTCGCTCTTGGGGTGCTGGCTAATTGGATTTGCATTTAAACAATTACATTTTACTTGCATGATATCATTGGCTAAAATTCAATGTTTGTCTTTAAAGTAAATTCAGTCTTTTCTTCCAAACACAGCACTACAGTTTGTGAGGCATAACTTTACTAATCAACAGTTTTTGAGGGTTCATGTTCCTCATTTTAAATAAAATAAATAAAATAAAAAAACATAAGGAAAGCCATCTGTAACCAGCACAACACATAATTATTGGTGTGACAAATACACAGAACCCATTCAGCTTAAAGAGATCATAACAATTATAAAACAAGGCAGAGCAAGGAACATAGGCTAACACAGCAAGTATACACTGCAGTATAGTTACGTATAGTTATAGCTAGCATGAGAAGTGGATTTATATAAGAGTTACACTAGGCAAGTACAATCCAGAATGGAATGTCATATTTTGACAAATAAACTAAGCTGTACTTGAATGTAATTGGCAATTCAATTTCAGGCATATTAAAGCCCAGTTAAGTTTTACATTCTCCAATCCGTTTATTCCTCTAGCTAGTTTCCTCATTCAACCAATCAGAAAAAAAACGGATGACAAAGACTTCATTCATTAGCTGTGCTGGTAGAAACTCAAAGCAGAGCCAAGAGAAAGAACAATACAGAGAGAGTTGTCTGTTCAAAAGTGGCAGGTATTTTAATTATCTTTATACCAATGTTTTCTGGGATACACGATTCTGATTAGTCAGTGAGCACAACTGATTATATTTCAGTGCATTATACATTGCAAAGTAGTCTGGTGAGAATGCACTCAGTAAGAGCTGGCGTATATTATACAATTTTCTCATGTGTAACAACGTTGGGAGCTTGGATGCACTCTCACAAGTTGTGAATTTGGAGCCATTCGGATAGGGTCAGAACGGTATCTCACACCTGCCGATTAGTGATGTTGAGACCTGACATTTTTCTAACGATTTGGTCCTGATCTGAAAATAACAATCGGGAGCACACAAACCGTATCATGTCCACCCACCTTCAGTAACATTCACATTAATTAGCTAATTTGGGGAAAATAGCCTGGAAAGAAGGAAAGGAAAATATAGCGTAGAAACCTGATCATGTTATACTGTAGGAATAGCTCATCCTATCCTAGCCACCAGGATCCAAAAAAGTAATGACACAGTTGATTTTTTGTAAATGAATGCCCTCTACAATTAACCCTGAGTATAAGCGTACAAGGTCAAGAAACACATGTAAAACAGTCATTTCTTCCAGGGAGTGCCATTTTATGTGTGCAGTTTATCAATCAAACTATGTCAAATATGTTTGAGAATATCAGAGCATGAGCTGAGCATATATCAATCTGTGGTAGTATATTCATGACAGCTTAGATCAGTCATTGTTTGAATGTATGTTATGCGTATATCTACTGATAATATCGTGCATACACTTGAGAGGGTAAATGACAAGCATATGTAATATGCTCCTTTAGGTGTGGCCTACAGTAGAATGCCATTTTGTGTCGATGGAAAGGGCAGTGTTGTAGACCATCACATCTGAATGCCCCTAATGAAAAAGTCCACATTGCAAGTCATCCTGTCAAACTCTGCCTGACCTCCAGAAATGCAGAGACTTAAATATATGAGTTTTCTGAATGCAATCTGATTGTACGTCACATTGCACCTCCAGAATTAATTCCCTTAGTTTTCTCCAATACCAGGGTATAGATTTTCAATTTAATGTAGGTCAATGTCACGCGCAAATGCAGACTATTGATCCCATATGAAGGAGCTTACAAAATGGGGTCAGCTTAGCTTTCTGACACAAAATGACAGGCAAAAAAGGATGTCCTTGAGTCTCAGTGAACTATTTGGGTGTGTCTTTTCTAAAGCTTTCCTTTAAAAAATAAATAAGCAAGTACATAAAATAATAATAATTTTAAAAAGTTGACTTGTGTTCTCACATGCATACTCAGGTATGCGCAGTTTAAATAAAAGAGACATTAGAACAGAACCATTTCAATGATAGACTATTATACATTATATTCCTACATGTCATGTATATGCTATTCATAATGTGAGTCATTATATATCCAATGTAAAACTTTATGGTGGATAAAGTCATTAACTATTCAACATTTTATATTTTCACATAATATGATTTAATGTTCTGGTAAGATTCAGATGGCATTATGTCTGGGGTAAAATGCAATGAGGTGTGCTTTTGTATTGAAACAGACGGGTGGGGGTGGTAAAGTGGACCTAGCCTTCGGGCAGAAATGCTTTATCTCCGCATCCACAGAATCATATTGTTCCCTTTTAACTGGATTTTAGCTTTTTTAGCAAGAATTGTTTGCTTTCTAGCATGTTTAATGGATAGACTGACCACACCAGTTTATTCTTATACATTCACGATCTCATTGTTAATGAGGCAGACAATGGTAGACCCAGTAAAAGGATGTTGTTGACATCTTTCAGTGACGTCTGACACTGGACAACAACCCCAGGTCCCCTTTCAAACGACACTATTTTCAGTATGTTGCCCACCTCTTGCTTCAGTAGTTTAGTAAATCGGTCTAATTCTAATTTGATTTGAGTAAAAGCTCCCTGTCCTTCCAGTCACTGCACGACTGCGCTGCATCAATGACGTTTTTATTGGACAGCCCCTCAGCAAGGAGCATTTCTATTTCCAGAGCCAATTACTTACAGTCATAATGAGGGCTAAAAGTCACACTTTTGTTTTGATTCAGGATTGTCATTAACATGAAAATACTTCTGACACCCCCCCCCCCCCCACTCCAACTGTGTTTCACACTTGGTTGGAACATTTTGAAGAGCTGTACGAGAGAGAAAAACATTATGGATTCGCATCATTTTATTTTACGCAGCAACAAGAATCGCTGCATTGATACGGAGCTTCCAGAGTATTATTTTAGGGTTATCTGTTTGTGGTGCATTATCTGGAATTACTTATTCATGCTTTTATTTATTTAGACTGAAGGAGAAGGGCTGGAGTAAAATATGACAAGCGAAAGCAGAAAATGTAAGCGCTCAATAATATATGACATTTTTTTTTAAAAGCTTTCAATATAATAAACTAACTGGGACAGTAAAATATGAGGTTGGGAGTATTGGGATGAGGATTGTAAGGTTAGAGAAGGATGCCATCTGCGGTGATGTGGACTCAGTTTATCAGGTAAGACCGTCTAAGTGCGGAGTAAACAATGGAACAGGGATCTTCACACAGGAATGGGCAAGGCCTGGTCTTCATTGATCAGTGGGCTTTGTTGAAGCAGAGAAAGAACGGGGAGGAAGAAAGAAGGCAGAGAAAACCCTTCCCTTACTAATTCTATGTTTCCTCTGAATGACAATAAAGGGCGAGGCAAAATATTAACAAGCCCGGGTAATTATGTTACATTTTAATTCCAGAGACATAATTTGAATTCATCGCTGAAACAAAAACACCATGCAAATGAACTCGCAATTAATGTCACCCGACACTGCATTCCATCCTGGCTCGCCGTTTGCCGGTTCCCGGTTCCTGTTCGAGTTGATTTTATTGGAAAGAACTGGTGGTATTTGTAACTTGTTTATTCAGTTGACTTAGCCGCCATTGCAGAACGGAAATCAATCAGTGCGTCTGGCCTGAGCATTTTGGGGAGGAGAGGAGAGGAGAGGGGGATGTGGGAAATATATGCATAAAGGAAACATATATTTCTATGCTCCATCCTGGGGGTCATTGATCTTCTATGCCTAAGCCCGATTAAACAGTACAGTGATATATTTGGGAGAGTATTAAACTTTTCTAAATAAATTAATCATTGTAATTCCTTCAGATTAAGCACTGACCAGGATGTAAAAGAGATCTGATTCCTTTGGCATTGTCTGGTGCCCAAGGGGCAGACTGGCAGACACTCAGGCCCAGCTAATGGAATATTTGTAAGAGGGTTTATTGGGCTGAAGTATAGTCATAAAATTCACATTCTAATAAATCCTTTATTGCACTCTTTCTCTCTCTGTCTCTCTCATTCAAATTCAAAGTGCTGTATCGACATGACATATGCATGCACACATGCACACACACAGTCTTGCATAATGAGTTCTAACTGATGACTTAAAAAGTTACTATTTCTAATCTATTCTGTGTATGAGGGAGACACCCAGTGATTTTGATGATCATTGATGAGCAACAGCACACAGCGATAGTATGACATCATGCACATTATTTACTAGTCACATTGTCTTTGAGGTAGTACTGTGCTTCATTATATTACAGCTATATCATGACTGTCGATATCTGTGAACCAGACCAGTGCCACCTGTACTAGACCTGTAGGGCCATGCAGAATTGGCACTATTGTCACTCCGCGAGGGAGAGTTTCAGAGTAAAGTAGATACAAGTTGTCAATTTCACTTGCTGGAGTCCACATGAGTGAAGAGTAATGCCCCATTTCTTTGTATTAGCTAATACTATTTATTAGCATTTCTGACAGCTTTGTTCAATCATTACTTCATAAAAATATAAAGGCATACACCTTTGTATGCATGTATGTATGCACGTATTTTGAACTGTATGTTTTACAGAAAATAAATGGTGGATGGTACATTTATTTATGAATCCGCTGCCCCAGTCTTGCTAGCTGATATCGATCCTCTGACACGGTTTTCACACACAGTGAGCATCAAACACAGCTCAGCTGGTTTCATGTTCCCACCACTGTTTACAAACAGTTGCCTACTGATCTCCTCCTTACACAGTCAATAGGTTCTCCTCTTCTGATTTCATATATATATACAGTATATAGTAAGTACTGTATATCATTGAACAAGGGGTATTGACCTACTACTGTAGTATCCCCAGTGATATAAATAGGTAATATAAATACTCTTATTTGAACCGTGAGTTACCCCTGAGTAAGATTGCTGTTGACTGAACAAATAAATAATGTAGCATTACTATGAATAAAAAACATTAAACAATGTCTTGTAATGTATTCTTGTTGTTACGCTCTCTCTCCCTCTCTCTCTCTTTTCCCCCCGCTCACAGACACACACACACACACAGGCACACAAACAAATGACACATACTGTCCATTTTACTGATATTTACTTACATTTACATCTAACATTTCGTTGTTTTATCATGCAACTGCTCAGACACCTCAAAGTTCACTCGTGTTTATTTCCTCTTCTTCCCCTGTAATCAATTGTCAAAGCTTTTTTGTCGTTCTCCAGTAAACCCTCTGCCCAGCTGTTACACCCAATCAAAAAATTTGATATGGCTGGAAGAGTAAACAATGATTACATGTCCATGAATATGAATCATAATGATGTCCAATCATCTGTAAATTCCTCTAACAAATTCCTCTACCAGCCGCAAATGTTGGCTAAACTGTGCTTGACCTCGCAGATTATCGGGGTCACAACCGGAGACACAGACTGTGAGCAAATCTGCACCTTTGACATCCCGCTTGACTTCGAAAGCTGAAAGTCAAAACATTGCTTCTGTTACATCTTTTGGGAGCATCTGCTGTAAGTTCTCCAGAGCAGATGACATGAGTGAAATGATTGATATATAAAACACATCAATTCTGAGGTTTGTGAAATAACGAGTCAGTGTTTGATATGAATATACGTGCATTTTGTGTATGAGTCCATACGTGCGTGTGCTTATGTGTGTCAGTGGCTTAATCTGCTTGTTTTTTCACGTGCCTGCATCAGGTCTTTGCATGTTCCCTACCATTCAGCAGCCGGCCAACATGTCCGAAGTTATCAATCAACCGAACAGTGATGGCAGTTTACTTTAATAAGTAGCCGATGATCTATCACAGCTTTAACACCGCCGCCGCACGTCCTTGCGATTGCCGCAGATATTCTTTTGAAACGTATTACACAATTACACCTCTGGCCGCTTCGGTAATAGCATGCGGAAAGCGCCTCACCCCTTTAAGGAGCTGCGGTCGGGCACTGCGACGGTAAAACGGAGGACGCGCATAAAGCGCTGCTGTGAAACACAAGTGTGAGACACAATGCAAGACACAGCTACCACGCCTCAGCAGGCACAAGTGCCAAACGGGGGGCGGTAAAGCAGGCCATTAAAACCTTTTTAATTTGTTTTCCGACGAAACGCTCGTCCGCGTCAGAGAGATCAGAGCCGCGGCCTGGTGGCACCTTCCTCCTCTCGTTTCCTTTGTAATTATCGGGCCACATCGCTCGCCATTAACCGACGAGCTGCGATAGGAAGAAGCTCTAGCTCATTCTCTGAGCCTTTCCTCCTTTGGGCTGTACACAGAAAAGGAAAATAAAGAAATAAATGAAAATAAAAGAAAATTTAATAAAAATAAGCTTGATTTAACATTTGCCTTCTTAGCACTTTGGGCTGCCAGTAGCCAAGGGGATGAATAAGAGCAGCCATTGCACTCTGTGTTCAATAACCATTATATCCTCTACTTTCCACATTAGGAGCTCCTAATGGTGGCAGTAAATTCACAGATTGACTCGCTAACATCAGTGGGCACTTTCCAAAAAAATAAAAAAATAAAATCAGTGTTGCACTGGGATTTTCCTCGTGGATTCACACACTTGCATCTCTACCAAGCCACCACTTCTGCATGCGGTCATGGTATCATCAAGACAAGAGTGGGGCGGTGACTTGTGCGAGGGCTAAAGCAAGAAACCTATCCGTATGGCGCTTCAATAAAACATTGGAACTGCTGTTCGTTAATACGGTGAGTGTTTTCACACAGAGCTGTTTGCGTGTGGAACAGCTTGTCCGTCTCAGAAGCAGAAGCAGAGACCTTTGGGGTATAGAAGACCAGCATTGACACAGCACTGTGTACTCTGTAGGGAACAGAAAAAATGCTGAACTGCAAAAGAGACTCGATGGGTAGAACTGTGTTTTTATCCGCAAACATCGTTTTGTTCTTATTTACTTTGGGGTAGTTATTTCCTGCAGTTGTTATCAAGATTGTTAATAGGGGAAATAAAAATAAGAACAAAAACTTTTGAGTGATATATAAATAATATAAGCTGTTTGAGTCCAGTTATGTTGTTCTGTTCTACTGAGCAGTTCAGTCATTAACTCACCCTTAATGGTTTGGTCTTGTTTACACCCCTATTGTATCTATTTTCCTTTCAGAATTTTGACATTGATACACCAGCTTGGATTCTCCCTGATATCTGACTAAATGCTAAGTTTTTGGAAGTTTCAAAAATTTCTGCAATTCAGCATAATGAAGGGAACTGTATCAGGCTCATAATACTGTTAATACATGCCAGTTAATCCTCCCTGTCTCTGTTTCTTCCCCTCTCCCTCTCTCCCTTCCTCCTGGCCATTGGTACATGCAATAAAATCATGGGTTATTACCTATTATAACACTCCAGTGACAGCAGCACATACAGTCATTTGTTTTGTTGCGGTTCATTTGATTAAAGGTGACCGGAGCACTGGTGGTCATATTGCTCCAGAGATTAAACTATTTGTTCATAGCCCAAAGAGTATAATCAGTAGCTATGCACAGAGATAATCATTCTATAAAAGCATTCACACACTCATCTGCTTGTCTCCAGTCAAGGTGCTCGTGCACTTTGCAATTCCAAAAATACAATTTCTCAGGAAACTGTTGAGACTCATGTATACTTTAAATGCAGAGATAGAAAGCCTTCCGCAATATGCTCCGAATTGATTTATTAGTAAAAAAAAAAAGAAAAAAAAAGAAACTTCCATCTAACAAATTCGGAAAGTAGCTGTAAAACTTAGAAATGGAAATGGGAAAATCGATAGAAAGGGTGAAAAAAAAAAAGCAGACTGGATGAGACCCGGCTTACGTTAATGTACTGCGGGGAGATGACAGAATAATGACAGCGGATCACAGGCCAGACCTCAGCTCTGCCCACCATGTCCCTCTTTAGCACTGACGGCGTGAACGCGTGCTGTGCAGGTTCACGCCTGAATGCTCTTTTTCATTTCAAAGGCCAGAGAGCTTACCCTGAGACTGAGTTCTGATTAGGAAAACAGGCCCCTTTTAATTCCCCCTCTCCTACACCAGCACGAGAAATGTAATTACAGTCTGCCCGCCTCTGGAGAGTCGGGGTACATGCTGGTCGCCCCTCCGTGTCGCGCCACCGTGCCCCAGTCAGACCGGCCTTTGGAGGAGACGGCAGACCTTTCCCCTGTCCGTCTGAAATGGCCCTCCGGTATGGATTTCAGTTCAGGAAACGGGCCCTGAACCAGAAGGACGGGAATTCAACCAGCAGACGGGGCACGTTGGTTGTACTCTTGGGCGAGGTGCTATAATTCCAGACCATCCAAATATTAAAGATCATGATTGGAGATTATATGGAAAAATTCCAACCATGTACAGAGTGTCATCCAGAAGTTGAAGTGAGTGTCTGTTAAGTAAATAAATTGATGAAATGCAGCAGTTCTTAAACAGTCAAATCCAGGCCTGGTTCACTTGTCCCTTTGTTTGACAATAAACAATATATTTTCCTTTTTTCTCCTACATACGTAGATTGCCAAGGCCTGATGTCACCAAATATAACATATAACTTGCCAAAAACAACAAATACTAGCATTGGTTTCTAATTAAAATTTAAGAACAAATATTAACTTTTTCAGGTTCAACAATCATCAAAATGGATTGTCCTAAGGAAAAATAATGAATAATGAGGACATAAGTCAGTTTTACATAAAGCAGGTACTTACATATTAGCCACCTTTTTTAATTTCACGTTCAACATGAACACAGAGCCAGAGGAATCACAATACTCGATACTGCTTTACCCTTCACGTCCAACACCAAACGGAAATTGTCTGTTACTTGTAAAGTAATATTTATTGAACAACACTGCAATTCAGAAGTGGGGAATTCACAATTTGATATGAACAAATTATTATTTATTTATGCATGTATTTCTTTGCTCCTTTATTTACTGTATGTATTTGTTTCTATGATTTTTAAAAGCCTTCTGAAATATGAGAAAATGCAGTGTTCATAAGAGAGGATGTATAAGGCACCAGACTCATTTTTATGTACTACTTGGAATGTTCTCCTATAATTAGATTCTAGGCATGTGAGGAATATTGGCAGCATCAGCGTTTCTCCCTCCGTATTGGTCTTCTCAAAGGACACATTGTCCTTTTTGACTATGAAGAAGGTTTACTACCTGTCTGACATTGCTTGTACCAGAGCCAAGCTGCTCAAAAGGAAATATTTCCGCAGTCATTTATGACTGAAAGCATCTTAGCTCGATAATTTTATGCAAACATTCAGTACTTATCTAATCTACAACAACACATCTGAGCTATGTTTTTATCACTAACAATCACAAACAATTGCCAGGCAATATCATATAAAGTGTCATTTATTTAGTTAATTATTTATTTCATTTCTTGTCATAGCTCTGTAATACTTTGGTGAAGAACTTGGCTGACCAATCAGATACATGATTTTCTCCATCATTTCAGAGACTAGAATACACAAATCTTAGCAGACAGTCTTAGCTTACAGTCTTTCCCATACATTTCCCCGTGAGTGATGAGCTGCAATCCTAAAGAGTCAGCAGGCTCATCCCTCCATTTTGGTTTTGTGTCACGCTTGGCTCTGTTGCCATTTGGTTTGTCACTTACAGTGAGTAGAAAATGAATGGGATGTCCCCACAAGGATACTGTTTCAAGGTCATTTGATATTACTCCAGTGATACCTCTACAACGCCAGACTTTAACTGAGGCCAAATATGCGTCCAGCGCATTGTGCTTGCCCTGAGTGGAGTTACAGTTTCTGCATATGGTCCTCCACAATTCAGCAGGCATCCTGTTCCACTGAAAAGAAATGTAATTTTCAATCAAATTGACCTTTTTCTGTTTACAGCTGCAAATAGTCCCTCAACTATTCAACTTTCAGGATAATACCACTACTTTTGAATGATTACGCCATGGGTATGGTGAAATTAGTATAATTATTTACCATTCCGTCTTTGGAGTCAATTTTCTGAAAACCTGATTTTAAACACAATAATACAGGACCTTTTTTTCTCAGTGAATAGGCCTCCTATCATCATTAAATTTTCCAAACCTCCGTATCCAGGAGAGTGGTACAGCATCAGGAGCAGGTACAGCATCACAAATCTCATTGTTAATTCTTCTAGAAAAAATGACTATTCGTTACTGATGATAAACAACTGGCTAAAAACTATTTTCAAGCATGTCTTATATAGAATCTGAAATAATTATAACAATATCTTACTTGGATCAGAGTACAGACTGCTACAAAAATGTTTGAATTTGTCATTTTCGCCATCTTGAATAAAGTATGCAATTTACATATTTTGTTGTATGTATCTTTTCAAGTTCATACCTCATGATAAGTCTGAAATTATGTTCCTCTATTTTCAGTGGAACATAACCTTAACAACAAATGAAGCTGAGAAAAGATGAAATAAAATAAAATGATATTGTAATATGTAAAGCAATATGATAGTTACATAAGAATGATGATTCAAACATAATTTGCCTCTGTATCTCTAAGAAAAGTGCAAAGAAATCCAACTGTTGTCTTCTCCAATATGTACAGATGCATGATATTTTATATTATTTTTCATATTTATTTATTTATATACCCACTGCACATTTCCCAAACCCTTACTCTGAGTTTGAGAAGATGCCTCTTCAATGTTTTGGCTCAGTGGTGGTCTAGCTCCAGAAACAAGCTCAACTTCAGTATTTCATCCCTTGTTTTGTCACAAACCATGAAAGCTGACAGGTTCTTGCCAGGACAAAGAAGGTGCAGTTAAAGTGGAAGATCAGCAGGGCTCTCAGTGCTTCTCAGAGCTTGTTTCTGTATTATACTTTATGCTGTGAGCTGCAACCTCTTGGCCTGAAAAAAATATTTTTATCTTAGTGGAACTCACCTGGATAAACAGAGGTTAACAAAATATGTAGGCTATGGTCTTGTGCACTAGTAAGCACTGTTATGTTCTCGACTCAGTTCTACACAAAATACAGCATTTTTATTTGAGAAAAAGGGTCTTCTCAGCTGGTCGCATTATTCCAGTCAAGAGCCCCCAGTTTGTATAATGGAGCGCGAGTTTATTCACAGTTTCCAGGTTACTGGCCAAAATTGAAACCACTCTCACGTGTAAGATTTTCCCACCGATTCAAAGACAATGACATAACAAATGATATTTAAAAGGACTGCATAAAAGGCTGTGGAGCGATAATCTTATTTAGAAAACAGAGGTCTGCTACACGCGGGTCTCTCGCTCAAGCGTGGCACAACAGCAAATTGGCAAAGCCACGCATGCAAACACAGAGCAAGTAGCACTTTGTTTGCCACTTTCATTAATATTGGAATAGGGTGAATCTAGAGAGTGCCAGTGCAGAGCATATATAAGCATGTTCTCTGGCAGGTCTTCACAGTTCTAATTCTAAGTACCGGAGCGCCACTTACATTTGCCTTGCTAAGCAATGCGTATCGAGGTCTTAAAAGCCCCTTTCATTATTCAGGAACAGGTGAGACTTTAAAAGAGAACAGAGCAATGTACATCATTAACCCCTCAAATCCCACATCGACTATGAAACCCACATCTGCGGTGCGCTAGATGGCTCCGCTTGTGTTTAGTACTGCAATAGGAGTTTAAAGACTGTGATGAAGGTATGCGGTTGGCATGCTCTAATGGATTATACTGTATACCCCCCACACACACACCTGTTTCAAGCATTTCTTTTTTGCCACCCACCTTGACAGTGGATCAGTTTGTTTCTATCAAAGAGCCATGTGCTGGAGTCAGATTCCTCTTTTCCCCGAAGGTGCGCAAACTACCTATTCTACCTGGTAGGGAGATATGATTTTACCATGCTTCTCATGCATACGTAAATGACGTGTTACACACACTTACACTCACACACACAATAGCATAGTTACTGGAATTCTTCCAAAAATATAAACTATAAGACATATCACTATCAAGTAATTTTGTCTGAAATATATCGATATTCTGTTTACATATTCTTTCTCTTGCTCTGTCTCTCTCTCTCTCTCACACACACACACACACACACACACGCACACACACGCTCTTTATTGACAAAGAGCTTGCACTCTGCTTAAAATGGTCCTAAATGTCGCTATCCATTTGTGGAATATGGCAGCGATGGAATAGATTAATTATTTAACAAGTCACTCAGGAAGAGCTGGTGGCCTTTTCTGAACATATCTTAGGACTCGATTCAAACCTTCTGCACATAAGCCATATCCAAATGGCCCAGTTACAAACTCACATGCACTTTGGCCTGGATTCAACCAACCTTGTTCCTTAACACTGACTTAAAAATATATACGAATATTTGGTGTTTGTTGTCCTTTTTTTAGAAAACCAGTGGATTGAATTGGAAATTACTGGTATCTTCTCACCAAACTCTGATTTTGATGATTGCTGAATACATTAATACATATATAAATACACGCATTTATTCATCCGGAAAAAAAGGAAGAAGTTTAAGGTCAAAGGTTAGTAGAAGACCGATTATATGGGTCTCATTTTTCTTGACTCGTTTGACATGTTTATTTATTTAGTTTTTTTAGTTCAGAAATGGCCAAGCATGTAAAGAAGCATCCAAAATGTTACACAGTCAAAGAACAAGCAGGCTGTGTTTGCTCCAGTGATCAAAATCAGAATGTGCAGAAGCTGCAGGCCATTACTGGAATGCCATGAAGAGTAATGATATCAAATGTTGTTTTTACTGTCTAACTCAAAACCATTCCTAGTGTTGTCACATGATATCACTCAAAACATAAAAAAACTTTTGCGGTCACATTCCATTGCTTATAAAAAAACATATAAATACTGTACATCTGATTTATTACAAAAAATAAAACACGTTTGAGCATTTCAGCAGCACTATACAAATCTGAACTGTACGACACACAAAAGCCCGGACACATACATGCAACTACCTACACTGTTAAATAAAGAGCTCTAAGTTTATGAGTCCAATTGGGACCACAGGCAGTGTTAGGAACACGGTATCGAGTTGTTGTTACACTGAATACTTTGCTTGGTTGTGTGTACACCATAGCTCTCTGTCACTGATCTCCATGGGCCACATGGTGCGTCGATTTTAACTTCAACAGCAGTTACAATCAACAGTTAGTTCAGACCCACGGAAACAGGAGCGCTAACCGTGCAAACAACACGCTTTAACTCTGAGTAACAACACAAACCAGCACATCCTCTGCCCCAGTATCATAACTCCACATATTGCTTTTTTAACAGTATAATCCAAACACAATAGCTGTATATTAATATTATTTCATAGGCAGTATTTAAAGTAGGGTGACATGGCAGCGGAGGAGAGAACGATACAATCTATTATTGTATCAGTGAGACGGCCTGCTCCAATCTCACTTAGCGTTATTATTGAATTTATTATCTCTTTTTTTAGAATGCAAATACCAATGTGACACACCCTGCATGTCAAGACTGGCCTATGCTGCCCACAGGCGCACAGCGTGCAGAGGTCCAGGAATGAAACTAGCCTTGTAAATGATGGTGACATTTGTGCTTATCAAGTACGGCATTACAACCCTGCCAACGCACATTATGCAGTATTATCCACTGAACTGACTGTGGATTATACACAAATGAGAATCAGATTAGTTTTATTTCTGAGGGTAAAAGCCGTCGGTCTTGAGCATGGCTGTGGGCATGTTATTAAAACTGATAGGCGCAGGAATGGATTCTATTCAAGGTATTTTAGATCATCTACAGTCGTTTTTTTTGTCCAGAAACCAAATTTGCGGTGAGTCTTCAATGGCTCGATAGCAAAAGTGTCCCTGCGTCACACTAAACTTTAAAAACCCCAAGCTGCCTTTTTTTCCTCTCTTGAAAGCTTGATGTAGCTCAGCTGGCTAAGCACACACTTAGAGAGAGAAGGAAGAAGAGAGAGAGAAAGCGAGAGAGAGAGAGGAGAAGAGATAATTCTTTGAAATCCAAGGCAGTCCCTCTTGACAACTGAATGTGCTACCTCTAAAATTCTGAGTGACAGGATTCCTCTACATCTCAGCCTTCTCAATAGGCAACATTTAGGAATACAAAATGCGGTGAAGAACACAGCCCTGGTGAAAAAACATTCCTCTCTCTGATCTGCTCCTCATCTCTCAGGAGGCCAGCCAGAGCCGTTCCCAGCGGCGCAGATGAGGGGGAAAACGATACACTCGACTGAAACCCCGATACTCCTCACACACGTGGCAGTCAATTCAAATCAATCTAACTGACAGAATGACAAAACAAGAATCAAACGCTTAGTATGCGACAGATACAATGGCCTACAGATAATATACTGTAAATATACATATAAAAGAGGCGGGCCTATTTCACAGCAGAAGACATTTCCAAGTACTGTAGCTCCAGTAATTTCATACTTAATGAGCCTGGGGTGCCTAGACATTCAGCACAATGTGCATTTATCATTTAAGTAGCTCTTTCTTGTGTTTATGACAAGCTATCTTGGCATGTTTCACTCGTTGGGTGAAACAATCTACTGTATAATTTCGCAGTTCATTTTCATGAAATCCTGAATCTCTAAGCTAATGAATCTCAATAAGAAAATGATGAAATCATGACTTCGGAACCAATAGCTTTGGAAGGTCATCATGATATAAGTGATGGATTGGAATATCAGAGTGATGAAATCATGACTTCAGAACCAAAACCTTGTGAGTGGACAAAAATTGTTATGATTGATTGATCCCAATAAGGAAATGATGAAACCATGACTTCAGAAATGAAATCCTTGGACGCTCATATTTTTTTTCCTGACCAACTTACTGAGAATACAAAGCGCAAACTGTACATAACATATCCATCCATTTTCTAAACCACTCCTGGTCGGGGTCACAGGAGGCTGGAGCCAATCCCAGCAGACATTAGGTGAAAAGCAAGAATACACCCTGGACAGGTTACAAATCTATCTTCACACCATTCACTCACACAGCCTGTATCTACAAGGCAATTTCCCCAGTCTCCCTAATTAGGCTAAAATGCATGTCTTTGGACTGTGGGAGCAAGCCAAAGTACCCGGCGGAAACCCACGCGGAGATGGCAGGAACATGCACATTCCACACAGAAAGGGCCCTCAGCACGTATTCAAAAATCAACATATTTTTTCAATGAGGTAAAAGCACTACTCACTGCACCAAAGTGCCAACTTTCACAACGTATATGTGCATAACAAAAAAACGAACATATAGAAATTAAGCGATACATCTTTGTTGTCACGAGTTGAAACAGCGGGCAGGAATGTGACAGGAGTGGAACAGCGAGAGTGGGCATCGCGGGCCTGTTTCCCGTCCTGCCTCATGACTCTGGCACCCGATAGACTGCGTTTGCATGCGCGGACACCCTGAGGGCATCTGGGCAACACCCTGCTGCCTCCCTTGTGCCAGGGTCTTTCCACCAAGGCGCTCTGCAGCCAGCGTCCCAATGTCGCATGCTGGAAATGTGCTGCTTCTGTTGACAAATTTCATAAACTCTGGAGCACTTTGAAAATAATGCAAGCAAGAGACCTGCTGGCCGCATTCTGGTGACAGCAGGAGGGCGAAACTACCTGCGTGCTAGTGGAATCAATAATTTTGTACTGCGAAACAGAATTCAAGCCTTTGCCAGGTTTGGTAATTTGGTGGCCTGCAGGCAACGTGTCTGCATCAAAATGGTTCGGGTGGTGCAATAGGGGGTGTCTCACTATAAAAATTCAGCACTTGTGTAAGTTTTGTTTTGAAGAATGTGTTTGCAGTTTAACCAAGCCAGACACCATTGTAAGTCTCACGCTGGTGCGTTTCGCTATTTTGGTGCTCATCCGTGTGTGCATATGAACATTATGATCACAAGACAAAAAGCCTCCCAGCTTGCAAACTATGCTTACAACATCCCTACGAAGCATTTCTGAAGTGCCATAAATGCATGTGAGGACTGTCACCTGAGGGTATCTGAAATGGCAAAACTGCCAGCTTGCTCACAGCCTTGACGCAGTGGTATTAAAGTGAAATACCTAGCCTCCACCACCCCCACAGGAAATGCATTCCACTCAAACCAACCTCTTTTACAACTACGCCTCTATCCGCAATCCACAAATTTTCTAAAATTGAGCTGGACGTGCCTTAATTCGCCAGGGCCTTCAGTTAGCTCCCGCTTGACAGTAAAAATAGGGCCCTTCGAGTGAAGTAGCTTCACTGCGAGTTTCGAATTGCCCTCCTTCATGTTTGTGGGAAAAAAACTGCACTGACAGTGATCACAATGATCTATAGCAAACAAGAATGCAGGACACACACACTGTACAATAGAGCACACTGCAATGTACAGCGAGAGAGTTGGAAGACATGCACTTGGAGGACAGTTTGTCCTTTGGCGGATCATGTGAGGACAAGGCTTGATGCTACACTCATTAGTGGAAGCACTGGCAGATGCTGTTGTTTATTATTTTTATTATTTTTTTGACTCTCCCAGAAGAGTTTTGAGAACACTGCACTGAAGTTTGGACCTCTCCATAATTGGGTTTGTATTTTCTCTTTGGGAGGTTGTGATCGGTAGGCCGGGAGTTGGCAGCCATCCCTTTGTTTCACAAGTTTTGCTGAAGCACACACACACACACACACACACACTCACACACGCACGCTTCAGTCTGATAAAATGTCTGATGTTACATTACGATCGCTTGGGTTTCATCTACACTCTGACAGAATATAAAATACATCTTTTATTTTTCATTTATCAAGGACTTCCTGCTAGCCCTGATTCATTACCCTGAGCCCAAATATCACGGCTGTATTACGGCAAGCAAACAGATATCAAGGTAGGTATCACGGATTGATCCTAGAACTGGGTATTTTTATTGGTAATTAAAGTTTTATTGAGCGCAGATGGGCCATAAGCAGCGGTATGCCAATAGAGCCTCAGAAAGATTGCAGCAGTTGATAGATACAATAGACTCAAGATCCAGACAGAAACAGATTGATTTACTGTCCATAAGCCTTTTAGAGCACTTTTTTTTATTATTATTTTACATTTTATCAATATTTTTTCTTCTTTTCTATCACGCGCCGAAAATGAAATTGGCATATATTTCTGTCCTTCAAATTGCTATCTCACCCCCTGGGCAGCATCTAATAAGATGAAAGAGAAGCAATCTTTCAGCGTTTAAAAAAAAAAGGTGCGTGTAGTTACCACTATTCTCATTTTCGTTGGCTGTAACTGAACTTATTTTCTTCAAGGTTCAAAAGAAGAACGTGTCAATATGGGTCTCAGGAGTTAACATTTTCCATTACAAGTCTAGGGCTCATCCAATGAAATTTTAATGACCCGTGACCTGCAAGCCATTGAGCAGGGCCATCTCATTTTTATATAACACGATGCTTTATGGCACATTGTCCCGAGGAACACTCACACCATGATGTCCTAGCTTGCCATTGATGGAGGCTACACTGCACAAACAGCTCATGCAAGACAGGAATAAGCAGAGCGCAATTCCACGCTTATTTCATTAATGAAAATATCGAACGTGATCGGCCGAGCTGCCCCCTTCGCGCTTAACTGAAATGAAGGAGGCTTTCCCTTTTTTGTTTTTTGATTCCTACACTTTCTTGACCTGTTGCTTACCCTTATACAACTTTCTTGTTAGTTGTTACCTTTGACCAGTCTTGCTTTGATTGAGAGTTTTAATTTCACACACATCCATCCATCTTCTTCAGTGTATCATTACATTATGCTAAATTCATTTATCAGATGCTTTTATCCAGAGAGTCTCATAAGAGAACATAAGTAAATTAATTAGTTACATGAGCAGCAGAATCAGACCTGGCTGTAAATTTCCAAATCAGCTAGAGCATGTGAAATATCACTAAAGGCCAGTTAGATAAAATTTAAAAAAAAGATATAGTATATATACTATATATTTTTTGTTATTGTTGTTCTGAAGCAAACAAAATCTACAGCATTAAACTGAAAATACATATTTAAAATAAAAAATAATTTTATTTATCATCTATGACAGGTGATCAAATACATTTGGCAGGAAACCAGACCTTGGTGGAAATTTGCATGTAATATGGCGAAGACAGAGATTCAAATTAGCATGAGCAAACATTATCCTGTTTGTGTCAAAAAAAGCTTTCACATTATTACACGGTTAATCTGAATCACAATTGATGTTTAATAAGGTAAGTGGCCACTGACTAAAGCCATTTATTATCCAATTAATGGTTTAGAAGCACCGACAAAAACACACAGGCATATCTCTGAGGCTGCGATTCATGAGACACATCAAACAGCGAAATAAAAATCCTCGGAGATGTGTCCTTAAACTGAAGAAGGGAGTGGGAATCCGTATCCCCATGAATGGGCGGAGCTTGCCTGAGTTATGGCTGCTGTGAAGAGCCCAGTTTGCTGATTGGTTAAAATGAGTCACTGATTAGCCTCCTATTACAGGGTTCACGGAGTTCACAGACTCATCACTATCTCATACACACAGTCCCCACAAGTGTGATTAAACAATCAGGGGGTAGCGAGGACCGACCAACTCATTCCGTGCAAATATTGAAATGATGATGAGTAAAAGAGACCAAAATTAAAACTGAATTTCAATGCAATCTTATTTTAATTATTTTTATTACAGCTTTATCAATCACTGATGGTAAATATACAAGAATTAAAATGAAAGAGACTGTGTACGGGGTTTGGACGCACTCTCCATACAAAATTACATGTACACAGATACACATGGATGCTACATACAGACATGCACACACATACAGGCACACACACACACACACACACACACACACACACACAAACACACTTTGTTCTTGTCTCTTGGCCTGCCCAGCTTTACATACCCACCAATGAGGAGATTAGTCTGGCCTCAGCATTACAGACAGGTCAGCATCTGACCTCTGATCAGTCCAGCTCTCTGCCTTTACCCTCGGCGTGTGTGCCTACAAATCTCACTGCTCGGACAGACATATCCATTAAACATATCCTGAACTCCCCCACCAAACACCACATCCACAAGCTCAGCTTTAATTAAATAAATACAATTTAACAATGGATATGCATTTCTGGATGTGCATAAATTGTCATTGTAATTTATCTTATTTGTGTGACAGAACATCCTGAAAAAATACCAGAGGAGTAGTTATTTTTACATACTGACATAACCATAATATGCAGAATATGGAGGTCACTTTATTAACCAGGTATAAAATATATCAAACATTAGTCAAAGCAGGAAGCCAATTTGCTTCAAATTGCAGAGGGTATGGTCAATGTGTAACTGCACTTATCTCCTGCAACAGAGTACCTGCTTATAGAGTTATGCCATACAATAGGTACAGACACTACTGACATAAAGATCGACCATACCAAACCAACCAGCAAATAAAGGCAGATGTAGAAGGTACTGAAATGTAATGCACACCACATGTAGCTACTTTCCTTCTGTTGTTACTTTCTGTGATATAATTTAAGGCTTGCCAGCATTGACATATGTATTAATATATTTGCTAATTCAATATAAGACATTGTTTTCCTCTATTTTTTGTCTTTCATGTGATAAACCAACAAGCACTTACACACATGAATGCGATGAAATCGCAGGCTTGTGGACCCTGGATACTGAGTGAAAAATAGCTGTCTAAAGCTGACCAATACAATGCTCCAGATGTGATGATGATGATGGCAGTGCCCTCTAAGGAAACATGACCCATGTAAAAATACAGTTTGAAAACATAAGTAAGTATAAATATGATATTGTATTAAAGGATACTTGTGGAAGATGGAAACAGCAGGGCATAACCATCTCCTCAATTACAATCTGACTTTAAAGAGGCCCACTTTAATCTGAGAAATGCCTTATAACCTATAATAATGAAGGATTTTGGTCATTTTTTAAGTCTTTGGGAGGCCCATAGATAATACCATTCAACCTTTCAACCTAATTTCATCTAAATGCATTATTTTTGCAATAACAAATGACACTACAAAGAATGAAATATTTTTATGGAGACATAAAATGATAGGGGAGATCCAATAATCTTTTTGATAAAATCGAATTGCATATTCTTTAAACAATGGCCATAACATTTGTCTGAGTGTGCTATATTAAATGCCATGCTTTTCTCTTACCCTGATTATGATCAAATGTATTCAATCAAAAATGACAGCACACACACACACACACGCATGCATGCACACAGGGGAAAAACACTGTGGAAACTGCAATAACTCGTAACCACCCCAACCATATTATCGGTCCCTTGAATCCATAACACAAGTCCTGTGGTAGATTTTTCAAATGCAAAATTAAATGATTCCGAAGATGGTGGTTTAGCAAGCACAGTGAGATCAGTCCATTGCCTGTGAGTTTTCATTTTCAAAATGGGAAGAGTTGCAATATTCACCATTCATTCTTTGAAAATAAATTGAAATATTTAAGCTGTCTGGTGGAGATTGCTATTGCGTTGATTCATGGGATTAAGGGTAAAGCACTAGACTTTACCCTTGCCTGATCAAAAGAAAATCTAAATAATGGATTCATAGATACAGTGGGCTCCAAAAGTCTGTGACCACATTGAACATCTGGGAGTTATTTTAGGTCATTTTCATTATTTCCACAATCATGTAATCGTGGAAATAAACAGAAATAAACAAGTTACTTCAAAGCTATGAATTAACTACTTGAAGACCAAATAAGAGTTCTGCGCAATCCACAATCACCTGACCTCAACCCCACAGAACATGTACAGGGTCACTTGAAGACTGATAAAAGCAAAGCATTCAGTAACATCACAAGATGCTCTTTGGAACATTGTCAAATAATGCAAATAATGCAAAATCTTTTTTCAAAGATTCAACTTTTCATTCAAATTGTTAAGCTGACAATATCATTCGCAATGAAAACATTTGTATACAATTAGAAAAGAATCCGAAATATACACATTTTCACTCTTGGATCCCACTATAGGTAAAACATTTTTTTTTAATGATGCATTGAAATGATTCAGATTTCTTCAGTTCATGCATACAGCCAGGAATTCTGGGCCCCTGATAGAATAATAAACTGGGCCCCATAGTGGGCGTGAGGTATATTACAAATCATTTCTGCCCCCTCGTCACAAATAGCGCCTCTCTCCCCACTTACGATGGCACTGATCCTAAACATTTTCATCAGCTTATCTGGACTTGCAATTAAAACTTTATGCTTTCTGTCTTGAAATATCTCTCTTGTTTTTCTGTTCTTGTCTCAATGTTGTGAATTAAGAAAAAATATTTTCAATTATTTTCTCGATATACTTGGTTAGCTGTGTGATAGGCAATACTCTATTATTCAGAACGCTTCTTGATACATCGCACACAGTTTAGTATTACTGCCTGAAGTACGTGCAGCCTGAAAATGGAGCATTTACAAATCTAACAAACACTATCTTAATGAAGATGCTTCAAAACCATAGTCTTATGGTCTAATACAGCATTCGCAGCACATAACATGCCACACATCAGTAGATTTATTTGATTATTTGCTCAGTACAATTTTATGTAATCCAAGAAATATCCTCTAATTATCGCCAAGGTTAGACCTCAAAATCAATGGACTTTTTAGCAGCACCACTTTCAGCTTCTGAGTTTCATTAGTTTGTTTACTGTATACTTTCATAAAGAGAATGTATTCCTGCAAATTAAGGCCATCAATCAATAACACTTGTATTTTTTAATAACCACTTTGGGTGTTAAGATCACTATGAGCGCAGCACTTTAATATGCAAAACTTTTAGTGTTTTTTATGCATTAAATATTATTGTTGTACTGTAGGACATGAGTTATGATCATTCTGAGCAATAAATATTTTTCTTTAGAGAGTTTGGTGAGATTAAGGGCGACATGGCTCAGGCAGTAAGAGCAGTCGTCTGGCAGTCGGAGGGTTGCCGGTTCGATCCCCCGCCCGGGCTGTGTCGAAGTGTCCCTGAGCAAGACACCTAACCCCTAAATGCTCCTGACGAGCTGGTCGGCGCCTTGCATGGCAGCCAATCGGCGTCGGTGTGTGAGTGTGTGTATGAATGGGTGAATGAGAAGCATCAATTGTACAGCGCTTTGGATAAAGGCGCTATATAAATGCCAACCATTTACCATTAATGTAAACTCACAAAACTGAGTTTGTGAAGACAAAATAAAAATGCTTCACCTGCATTTATTTTTAAGGTAAGAACAAATAGGGCTTTAGAATGTGAACGTTTTCAGGGCCGGTGCTGTACACGTTTGTGAATTCAATACTAGTCAGGGACTTGACTGTCAAAGTCTATTCAGAAACACTTTTCTTAATTTGGCCTCCACAGCTACATTATAGGATAAAGACTGGAGTGGAGAGTTACATCTCATTCAGACGGCTTCCAATGAAGCTCCCATCCACAAAACATGTTTATTCTCCACCTTTGTAATTCCAACACTTGAACTTTGACCACAAATTACTTTTTGAACGATATAAAATCTGTGATTTTCTTTGGCAAATGGCTAACTTTTTTTAGATACTGTATACAAATGCCAGATGCAAGGCATGTGTGACACATTATAGAGACACATTCATAATTATCATAATAAACAGCATATCAGGATTGTGTCACATTTTGTTCAGCATCTACTAGAAATGTGCATGCATGCCCATTCCAAATTGTCAGTGTTAACATGATGGTCCACTATACATCTACTACACATTGAGTGTAACTAATGACCTATAGGTGGCGCTACCGACTCCAATGCACAGCCAAATTGGTACAGTATGAGGTTGAGTTCAGCAAAAGATAACATGCAAGTAAGACTTTTTTTTCTCCTCAAAACATAGGAGTCAACTGTACATCTATTGTACCTGTTTACCTATATGTGACGCTATTGGCTCCTACAATGCCCAGCTAAAATAGCACTGAATTAGGTTGTGTTCGGCACAATAAGTAGCTACGACAATTTACTTACAAAAAAGTAACATCCTTTAGGTT